>NC_134830.1:148102419-148164587 GCF_004210375.1 Tachypleus tridentatus
ACGGCAGCTATTCATTACCACCCACCGCCAATTCTTGGGCTACTCTTTTGGCAACAAATAGTGGGATTGATCGTCAAACTATAACGTCTCCATGGCTGAAAGAGCAACCACGTTTGGTGTGATAGGGATTCAAACCTTCGACCATCAGATTGCGAATAGAGTGCCCTAACCACCTGGCCATGCTGGGCCTAGAAGGTAAAGTGTCGCAACTTGCCCAGATGGAACCGTAGTTTTAATTCAACGCATTTATTAAATGTTTAAGGTTATTTGAGATATTAATAATACAGATGTAAATAGTTAAAACTGTATTTGTATTCATCCTATTTCTGAAGACCACAACTTTTCAAATAGTAAGGTTAAGTGACTTTCACCTGGGTTCAAAACATTGTACAAACCATCTTCAATAAACTGAATAAGATGTAAAATAGTATTTTGTTAGTTTGTATTTTTTCCTCAAAAACGTTTTGTCTAATAAGTTCTCCACACTTTTGTTGTTCTTGTATACAGTTTCTAAACCACCTGTATTTACTACAGTTTAAAATATTTTCATCCGACTTACCCGACAATACAACTTCCCAAGTAATTTCACTTTCTTCCAGAAGGGGAACTACTCGTTTTTTGAATATTTCATACGCTTTCTTTTGACCACTAACTGGATTAATAGCTACTAGTAGGTGGCGCTTTGGAAGTAGTTCTAATGGTCGTCCAAGAGTTTCTGAAAGTGAGAAAAATATAGAAGCTGTTATTTTTATTTTATAAAATCGAATTATGGAAAATCCAAATTACGAGTTATATAATTTAGTTTCTTTGTTTCCTTATAACAAAGCCACATTGGGCTATCTGCTGAGTCCACCGAGGGTAATCAAACCCCCAATTTTAGCGTTGTAAATCCGTAAACTTACCGCTGTACCAGCGAGGGACATGTAATTTAGACAGAAAGTGTTCTTTTAGTAAAACCACATCGGGCTATCTGCTGTGTACACCGAGGGGAATCGAATTCCTCATTTTCGCGTTGTAAATCCGTAGACTTACCTCTGTACCAGCGGGGAACATATCTAATATCTGAAATAGTAATGAATTCCACCTTTCCGCAACAAATGTAAGACATACCTTTACAGAGGTATATCCAGGTAATGCTCTTCTATGGCATTCTTGCTAATCAAATATCAAAGGGTCATAACAAATGTAGCAATCTTATTGCTCTGAAACTGATGCTGTCGTATACCAGTAGTCCTGATTAGCCATGCTACTGATCCAAAGTCTTTATTAGCATTAGATAAATCTTATGTTAACCTATTGTTATTCACTCTTCTTTACTTTAACTTATAAGTTCTTATAATCACTTAAGAATTGCATTGAATTGATTACTCCCCTTGGGGGGGCAAGGCCATCTGAAGAGGTGGTGCAGATTTAGTCTTTTCCTTCCTGTATTCAGATTAGTAAAAGGAAATACTCAATTTTTCCTCCTATTCAAGGTTCAAAGGATAGGCAGCGTGACCTAGCAGTTATTTGGAGTTGTAGTCGAATGGTTTGAAACACTTTGAAGGTTATTGTGTCCTTGAGACAAACACTTTACCAAACACTTTACCAATAATTATACAAATGTGTAATTATTTTACTAGTGCAAAGCTATGTAATGGGCTATATGCTCTATGCTAACCTCGGGGAATCGAACACCGGATTTTACTGTTCGTAAATTTATAATTCATAATGTGAGAGAAACATGTAATTCCAACAAGTAAATTAAAGACACATAAATTAATGATACCAGAAAGACATGCAGGTTTAAGAAGATTTGACACAAAATGATAAAAAAAAACCTAACCCGAGCACTTTCGAAAGGTGGACCAATCTTCGTGAGGCACATTTACAGTTTGTCCAGCATAAAAAAAGTGTGCCTTTCGAAGGGTAGGCCAATCTTCATAAGGAACATTCTCAGTTTATACACGATGAAAAAGGGTAAGCATGTTTAGGTGAGGAGATTCGAACCCGTGACCCTTTAACCACCTAGACATGCTGAGCCTGAGAGGTTAATAACTAGACAGGAGATGAAAAACACACGCGTCTGCTTTGTACTGCCATGAACTATAAATTACGCATACAAAAAAATGTTAAGATATTCTATTTCTCAAGAATAAATCACACACACAAAAGAAAACTACTTTTTATAATAACACTAAAATTACTGGTCGCAGAGAAATCCTTTTTGAATCGCGAAGCCAAGTAAAATATACTTGTACCTCACAAGGTTACCTTGAAACCAGCTGCAAAACGGTCGAGTTCTATGACGTCATGTAAAACATATCGTACTTAGTATTCAAGGCCATATTTTCATATGCAATCACAATTT
The DNA here is from genome assembly GCF_004210375.1 of Tachypleus tridentatus. Classification (NCBI taxonomy): domain Eukaryota; kingdom Metazoa; phylum Arthropoda; class Merostomata; order Xiphosura; family Limulidae; genus Tachypleus; species Tachypleus tridentatus. Next base: position 148,104,770 of record NC_134830.1, read on the forward strand.
GTAAAACTAAATACTACACATTAAAACCGTCCGTATTATCTGACTCTACTAATCAGATACACCGAATTTTAAAACGACCAATATCGTGCAGTTTCCAGTTGAAATATAAATGAAATTTTTCTAATGATGAATCGTCCTGTTCCTGCAACGTACTTGTGAATCTCTCGCGAGCCAGGTTCGAACCAGAGTCCACTCGCATTCTAACCAAAAACTTTACCATCTACGTTTATCATAACGCATTTCTTAAAAACTTCAATCACTACCGGATTGTTTCTCAAACAGCCATGCTTCTTATCATAGTAAATGAGATGTAGAATGTTCAATATATTTATTTGTTGGTAGATTGAGAACAAGCAAAAAATGTTGTTTGTGAAGACGATTTCTTATAATTTTAAAATTTTGAGATAAAGATTATGTTCGCGTTGTTTGGTTTGGTCTGAATTTCGCACAAAGCTACTGGAGGGCTATGTGCGCTAGTCATCCCTAATTTAGCAATGCAACACTAGAAGGAAAGCAGCTAGTTATCACCATTCACCGCCAATCCTTGGGCTATTCTTTTACCACCGAATAGTGGAATTGACTGTAACATTATAACGCCCCTACGGCTAAAAGGGCGAGCATGTTTGGCCTGACGGGGATTCTAACCCGCGACTCTCGGATTACGAGACGAGTGCCTGAACCACCTGGCCATGCCGGGTTGTTCGAGTTATTACTTTGAACTATATGGTCGTTCTTAAACTCAGCCGGGCTGTTTGAGTTATTACTTTGAACTATATTGTTAAACTTAGCCGGGTTCTTCGAGTTATTACTTTGAACTATATTGTTAAACTTAACCAGGTTGTTTGAGTTGTTACTTTGAACTATATTGTTAAACTTAACCGGGTTGTTTGAGTTATTACTTTGAACTATATTGTTAAACTTAACCGGGCTGTTTGAGTTATTACTTTGAACTATATTGTTAAACTTAACCGGGCTGTTTGAGTTATTAATTTGAACTATATTGTTAAACTTAACCGGGCTGTTTGAGTTATTACTTTGAACTATATTTTTAAACTTACGTTTTAATTAAATTCACGTATTTCCCGCCAGTTAACCATTTTTTTAAAAAAGCTGACATCATGAAATATAGTATTTTAAAATAACGTTGAGAATGTGTATTATTTTCGTAGAAACACACTGCGAGAATTTCAAACTTAAGAATCCTTGTTTCTATCTGTATCAGAATTTTAAAAATCCTTGTTTCTGTTTGTATCAGACTTAATAATCTGTAAAATACGTGTTTCAGTTTCTTCGTTTCTAAGCGCAAATCTACCAAAAACCACAAACTTGGTCTACCGTTACATGTGTTGATACCCAATTTTCTGAATTATATGCTTTCAGATTTACCGCTGAGCCACCAGGGAGGGAATTTATTAAAGATAAGAAAGTCCCAAGCAATATTAAGAAAAACAGTTGTATTTGACAGTTGAAGCCGTTTTCTTAGAAACGTGTTTGTTTCGTTGTTAAGCGAAAAGCTACACAGAAGGCTGTGGGCTTGTACTCACCACAAGCACTCCAACTCGATTATTAGCCTTTAAGCCGCTAATCTCCCTAGGTGGAGTGCTCGTTTTAACAGCAGGTTAAAGTAAATAAAACATTTTAGACAGTAATATAATCTGGGGTGGGGGAGAGGTTACGTACATGTACTGTTTTATACATTTATTTTTGTTTGTGGGGGTGGGGGTAAATTGTTTGTTATTATTGTTACTGTTTATCACAGGAATACACAACGAGCTTCTAGTTCAATAAAAAAAATAGGTCTGCACTTTGGGACCGTGGTTGCGTTCTAAGGAAAACACCCAAATTCCACTATATATATATCCGGTCTGACAACAGTTGACGATAAGTGATGTTGACTAGTTACCTTTCGTCTAATCTGTCATTCCAGTATTAGTTAAATTAACTTTGCTCGAAATGCAACAAACACATACACTATAGGTAATAATTTATGTAAAATGAGAATCTAGATATTGTACATGAAAACTATTAGTTGTTTTTTTTTTGTAGTCCAATGTCACAAGAAGCACTAAGACTGTTTGTTTTGGAATTTCGCACAAAACAACTCGAGGGCTATCTGTGCTAGCCGTCCCTAATTTAGCAGTGTAAGACTAGAGGGAAGGCAGCTAGTCATCACCACCCACCGCCAACTCTTGGGCTACTCTTTTACCAACGAATAGTGGGATGGACCGTAACATTATAACGCCCCCACGGCTGGGAGGGCGAGCATGTTTTAGCGCGATGCGGGCGCGAACCCGCGACCCTCGGATTACGAGTCACACGCCTTACGCGCTTGGCCATACCAGGCCCTGACGAGGTCTGTTAAAAAAAATACGCGGACTATTTGAATTGCGCGGCTCCAGTTGGTTACAGGGGAATCCGCTTGGTGTCGCTAGGTTTGCACAGATCAGCTGATTACGACGCCATTTCCCGATTGCAGATATCTTTATTTGTGTATTAGCTACGCGGTTTTAAGTGAAGTGCGATTTTTTCGTTTGGCGGATTTCAGAATGAATGACCTGAAGGAGCAACGAATTGCTGTGAAATTTTGTGTTAAACTTGGAAAATCTGCGACTGAAACTTTTACTATGCTTTACACGGCTTACGGTGATGTTGCTATGAAACGTACGGCATGTTTCAAGTGGCATGAACGTTTTAAGGATGGTCGACAGTCCATTCAAGATGATGAGCGTCCTGGACGTCCTTCCACGTCAACTGACGACCCACACGTCGACAAAATCAACACCCTGGTGCGGGCAAATCGACGTCTGACTGTCAGGGAGCTTGCTGAAGAGTGTGGGATATCAGTTAGATCTTGTTACGAGATTTTGACCGAAAAATTGAAGATGAACCGCGTTGCTGCGAAATTTGTGCCTCAGAACTCGTGCGTTTTTGGCCAAACACTCGATCACTGTTCTTCCCCACCCCCCTACTCACCTGACCTTGCTCCTTGGGATTTTTTCTTGTTCCCCAAACTCAAAAGACCCTTGAAAGGAAGAAAATTTGAGACGATTCCCGAGATTAAGGCAAATGCGACGAAGGAGCTGGAGGACATTACAAAAGAAGCGTACAAGGACTGTTTCAACAAGTGGAAACACCGTTGGGATAAGTGTGTGCGTTGGGGAGGAGAGTACTTTGAAAGGGTCCCAGACCTGTAACTTCTAAATAAAGTACATTTTGTTTTATGACGTCAGTCCGCGTATTTTTTGAACAGCCCTCGTACTATTACACATTTGAATAAAAAGGTTTTGTTATAATAAGAAATATGTAAATACACAATTTATGCAATACATGCCACGTATCGTACAATTCTCAGAGATGACCCATAGCTTATTAAATAAAAAAATATGAAATTATGTGATAAATTAAGAGAAATTCTTAGAATCTTTTTCTCCTATGTTTGGTCTGTCACATGAATTAGAGATTCTACAGAACTAATTGACACATAAAACAACCCTGAGAGTGAATAAGTTCAGAATTTCCACAAGGTTTACGTAGGTATTGCTGTAGCATTAAGACATGTAATGAGAACAGTGCGCATGCGTTCAGTTCCCCCTATAAATCCTTGAGATATAATGTGTGTTAAAATTACTAAGGTGGCCATGATATGTGTATAATTAATTTTTCAACCAATGTTTAACATTAATTATTTGTGACTACTTTCGTTAGTACCAACCTGAATACTTGTACAGTATCGAGAGAAAACATACATCGCAACTTCCTTTAAATTAAGTAGCAAAGCAAAAAAACGTTAATGAAGTACCAAATAAAAATAATCATTCAAACAAGCTTTTAACTTATTAATTTACTGTTCTTGTATCTGTGCTATAATATTAAAAACTTTGACATGTATAATATCTTGCATACATTATATCCTGCCAACATGAATATGTATATAGATACGAAGCGATTTTTAATTGCGTATTTAGTTATGAACGGCATGGAGTTTCAAAGGAGAACTGAATAGCTTTTTATACATAAATTTTTAGTCTCTGAAGTGTCGGGACTCAATCCTAATTTCAGATGTCGGAGTGATATTCCAGTGCGCTCCTGCACCACTATCCCACCCCTGGATCTTCCACAGTTTTTATATCTCATTCTGCTGTAAGAACTTCCAAAGTTATAAAATAAATAAATAAAAATGTTTCAACACAAGAGGGCTTGATTGGTCTTACTCTATAAACATATTACCAGTTCTTAGCAATTGTACTCATATAGAAAGTATGGTCACACCTTAGCACTGATACAAAAGTATTGTCACACCTTATCACTAATAAAGAAAATATTGTCACACATTAGCACTAATACAGAATGTACTGTCACACCTTAGCATTCATAGAGAAAGTATTGTCACACCTTATCACTCACACAGAAAGTACAGTTACACCTTAGCACTCATTCAGAAAATATTGTCATACCTTAACGCTCATAAAGAAAGTACTATGACATCTTAGCATTCATACAGAAAGTATTGTCACACCTTATCACTCATAGAAAATGTATTGTCTCTTCTTAGTACTAATAGAGAAAATTTTGTCACAACTTAACACTCATAAAGAAAATATTGTCACAACTTAGCATTCTTAGAGAAAGTGTTGTCACACCTTAGCACTATTACAGAAAGTACTGTCACACCTTAGCACTCTTACAGAAAGTACTGTCACACCTTAGCACTCATAGAGAAAGTATTGTCATTTTTAACAATTGTTTTGTGAATGCACTTTGTGTGAACGTACGTTAGAGATTAGTAGATATAAACGTAATGAAGAAGTGAAACGTGTAGAATGTTATAAATCTTACGCTCATAATGAAGCCCGTCTTTAGGTTGTCCCAGTTTGGATGATGTCCACAGAAGTGCATTCTTCCATTTCGTTGCTCTATTTTCGTTTATCTCCCAGGAAATAGACCTGTCCACAATCAGGCTTAGCTGACGACGTGAACGCTGTTTGATCCAAAACCTTCGGATCATCGGATAGTAATATATTTCCAAATGGATTTGAAACGTCTGTTCTGTATCACTCTTGGGATTGGTTTTCTTCACGCTGCAACCGACGATGTCATTCGTGCTAACCCTCTGGATCTTGGGCTTTGAGTCATTTGTAAGGGGTTCGCAAACAAGAGCTAAATTTGTCAGTTTAACCACAAAATACGTCACTTTATTAAACTTGGTGTAACAGCTGAAGTAATCTTCTAAAATTACTTTTTCTTTTGCTTCATTCTTAGAACTGCACTTAAAGGGTGTTTCGCTGTCGAATTCGGTATCTTTTCCTATTTCAGCCATAATTGTTATCTTGTACTTTAGGAAATTAAGCTTTTGAAATACGTTAATCTAACACACTGTAACCACGTACGTAGATCTCTCTAAAGCAAACGCTTTCTCTCGACAGTTTCACACAGCATTAACACGTATATGTGTGTGTGTGTGCAAGACCACTTTCCCTGGTTCTTCTAGATAAAGTTGCTTTCACAGCAGAACACTGGTCTCCCATTGGCAAGGATCCAACCACGTGAACATTTTTCTGTTATGTTCGTATAACTTCGTTATCATCACACCATGAGATATCGACTAGCTTAAACATAGCTGTTTAGAAATCTTAACCGAACAGGTCTTAAAAGATTATGTTGTACGTTATATCCCACACTCAATCATCTCAAGGTCCTGCACTGTGCTGCAATAACCTTAGTTGTAGAAGATAAGTATGAGGAATTGTTTATTTATAAATGTACCACTACTTTGCCAAAGAATTAAAATGAGAACAAATTATTGGCGCTCGGAGAATTACTACACGTAACCTACTTGTTACTTTACCAATAATGTAAACAACAAAAAATAAACTCTTGTCTAACAGTGAGGAAGTAGGCAAACTTGGAGAAATTCTACAATAGTTAAAATAACATGAAATAATTATTTGAAAGAAAATATTTTAAAAAAGGTAAAGTTAAAAATAAAGATATTGTACAATACTAAGAAACTTCCGAGTGAAAGTACAGAAGAATGCGTAAAAATAATATGTCAACCACTATATATTTGCAGTACCGACGAGGCTTTCCGCTTAATGCCAGAAGTCTTCAAGGTATGGTATCGGTTGAGAGCCTATTTATATATATTAGCAAACTGCTTGACAACTATTCTTTCGACGTGAGTAGAGTTAAGTTGTTTTGTCATACTTTGTGTGATCTCCTTCGCGACTCTGTTCGAATGATTAATTAATTCTTGTTTCGAGATTTCTGTTTTACTTATATCCACAAGGATGGTGGTTGTTACCCATCTACTAAAACTATAACTTCCACAAAAATAATAACCAATTAAGTTATGGTAATTCGATTATGAGATCTTTACGTATTGATAAACAACGTGATGATGTTGGATTCTGAGCACTGTTAAACAACGCGATTATAAGGGGATTCCGAGTAATATTAAACAACGTGATTATTAAGGGATTCCAAGTAGTGTTAAAATATGTGATTATATGAGGATTCCGAGTAGTGTTAAACAGCGTGATTATAAGGGGACTCCATGTAATGTTTAACTACGTGATTATCTGGGGAATCCGAGTAGTGTTAAACAGCGTGATTATAAGGGGATTCCAAGTAGTGTTAAAATATGTGATTGTATGGGGATACCGAATAGAGTTAAACAACGTGTTTATAAAGGGAATCTAAGTAGCGTTAAACAACGTGATTATATGGAGATTCCGAGTAATGTTAAACAACGTGATTATATGGGTTTTCGAGCACTATTAAACAACGTGATTATAAGGGAATTCCGAGTAATGTTAAACAATGTGATTATATGTGGATTCCAAGTTGTGTTAGACAACCTGAATACATGAAGGCTCTAAACAGTGTTAATTAACGTAACGGTATGGGATTTTAGCTACCTGTGGTCTCTATGCTACGGGGAATCAAACCATAGATTTTAAAGTCTAAGTCTTGATGACGAGAAACCCACTTGAAATAAAAATATATCTGAGAAAGGCTGGTAAAGGTATTAACACTTTTACTGATAAGGAGAGAACAACGTTTCGACCTTCCTGATGATACAATTGATGGATTCACATCTACAGAACACACACAGATTTTTCAATCACGTTAACTCAATACATCCCAACATTAAGGTCACCTGTAAACAGGAAAAAACTAACCAAATAGTATTTCTTAACCTCAAAATCACTAGAACTGATACACAATTCAAAACAAAAATCTACAGAAAAGTCACCCATACTGGATTTTACATTCCTGGGACTCAGCACATGAAACAAACCAAAAACTCAACATAGAAACTAAATAAACACAGCCACAAAACTATACTCACCCCATAAAATTAACGATGAAATCAACAAAATAAAACAACACTTCATCAACATCAACAAATTTCCTAAAAAAAACCGTGGGAAAAATTATACGCACACACCTAGACCAATAACAAACAAATAACAATAAATCCCAAGATACAACAAGCTACAAAACCTTATACTGCTACATATCATATGTTACTGATATCAGCGAAAAAATAACCAACATTTGGAAAAAAATTATAACAAAACATAACATTCCAGTAAACACCAAATTTATTCAAAAACCAGGTACTAAAGTCTATGCTGTGTAAACACTACACTGACAAACACAAGACCAACATAATTTATAAAATACAATGCAACAACTGCCACGATTTCTATATTGGAGAAACAAGCAGAAAAATGGAAACTAGATTCAAAGAACAAAATAACATGTTTTTGAACATGCAAATCACATAAACACAACATAACCACAGAAAACACCCATATTTTAAGTAAGGAAATAAATATAAACAAATGCAAAATCAAAAAAGTCCTAATTATACAGCAACTAAAACCAAAATTAAACCAATATAAAGGAACACATTTATACCTATACTAATTAATAACCTGACATCCACATGCAACGCCCCCTACAATCCAGTACCAGTTTATACTCTCATACCTAAGACGTGTGTCCGTTAATGGTCACATTCAAACACTCTCTTTCTTAACCTGAAGATGACCTAGGAAGGTCGAAACGTTGTTCTCTCCTTATCAGTGAAAGTGTTAAAACCCATTCCAGCCGTTCTGAGATGTCAAGTTTAAGTCTATAAACGTATAGCTGACCCACCGGGGAATCCCCCTGGGAGATGTTTGAAACACTAGAAACATAATTTATCTAACCAACTAGAAACATCGAACTACGAATTTTACCACTATAAATTTGTAAATTTATCATTGGCCCCTCGGGAGAGGGAGGCATATATAGGCGACCGAAAACGAATCGAAGAGTTCTCTCTCCTCAGTCAAATGCCCTACCACTGAACTGCAAACTCATTTATTTTAGGACATTCTCAGGAAAACAAAGTTTTTATATCGTAGTTATCTACTTTGTAATTTGGTTTAGCGGTTTAATTATCAAGGTTACGCGATCAGTTACAAAACCTTACGTAAAAAAAAGTCGAAATAATAAGGCAGACATTGAATTGAAGTGAGTGAATTTAAGTGTGCCATATCTTAATGTTAAAATTAGGTCTTGTCACTTCGTGTGAACTTGACCCATACCAACTTTTTTATACAAAATACTGTGTTGCGGCGACTAACGTTGTTAAGAAACAAAGTTGTTTGATGGAAACCACGTTAACAGTTCAAAAACAGACATGTTTCTTATTGTCCGCGCAGCATGCTTTGCTAAACTGGAAAACATAATATCGTTTAAACAATGCGTGAATGTTATCCAACAGTCACATTACTATATTAATACAGTTACCAAATGAAACATAATACTGTCACCGAACTGATCGTAAATGTGCCCATTCATAAACAAAATATTCATATGTTTCAACAACACTGATAATTTCACATTTCAAACACGTTTGTTTTGTTTTGAATTTCAAGCAAAGCAACACGAGGACTATCTGTGCAAGCCCTCTCTAATTGAGCAGTGTAAGACTAGAAGGAAGGCAGCTAGTAATCACCACCCACTGCAAACCCTTGGGCTACTCTTTTACCAACAAATAGAGGAAATGATTGTAACATTACAACGCCCCCTCTACTGAAAGTACGAGCATATTCTGTGACAGGAACTCGAACTCACGATCCTCAGATTACGAGTCAAACGTTTTAACCGCCAAGCTATCTCAGGCCTCATCTTTCGAATATTCACATTGATAGAATGGATTATAAAGAATGCATATTTGGTGTGATAATTTCATGGCAAAAACTGTAATAAGATTATTATATTTAACTAACCGGCTTCGCATGTTTCCAATACAGTAATTAATTCATCTGGGATTTTAAAGATCACAGCAGGAACTTGTTTCAACATTCCAAGAAAAACATAGAGTAGAAGAACTTAGAAACTATCTGTCATCAGACCAAATGAATTCCTGCATATATTGGAGTCTTATTAATAATAACTTCTGACCAAAGAGAAGTAAACTCTAAATCAAAACTAAAAACGGTAACTTTTAAATTCACGAAGACACTTTGATTCAAAACTGACTAGAAATACTTAACATTCTACATCAAAACACAATAAAACTGAAGCTTAAAATGAATAGAGTCTTTTCCATCATAATTCATTTACTTTCGCTATTAAAATGTTTATCTGCCGTAATCATAATTACATCTTTCTAGGTTCGGCTAGCTTATAGGTGAGAAGTGTTTTATAAAGAATTAGTATGTGTTGAAAAATCTAAAACGTATATTTGAATTAATTTGTATATTTTCATATCTCACGTAAGAACATAACTAGTATCTTTTAATAACATATTAATAATAGTATATGCTTTAAATAAACATGTGTTATAATCTACGATGAATACTGCAAATATATCACTTCCAGATATAAATACATGTTTTCTTAATCAATAGTTTTTAAACTCGTGGTTTATCGATCCAAACTGACCTGATTCAAGTAGGTTTAATGTTAAGCCTGTTGTGTATCTACCCATGGTGGGCACACCACAACCAGATTTCTGGCATTATAAGCGCTCAGACTTACCACTAAGACACTGGACTACAGCAGTTTTAAGTAAGAAGGAATAAAAGTTAACATATTAATTTCTGAAGAGTTACATGACGTCCATCCCTACTACTGGAAGTCACTATTTGGATTAACAGTAATCCACACTAAAGATTGGTCAGAAAAGAGCTGTGTCCAATAAATCACCTCTGATTTTTTCCAATTTTCACTAAAGCATGTTTTGATCAATGAAACTCATTAAGACTCTCCTAGTATACGACGTAAGAGAAGATTGACGTTTGTGGATGTGACAAATCTATTACGACAGGTGTTAGTATTGAAATTGTGTCCAGTTAGTAGAAATAATTTCCCTAAAGTACAACCAAAAACTAGTTTTGATGAAGGTACAAAATAATAAGTAATAAGCAAAAAGATTCCCTGTTTGAGCATGAAATATCTAACGGTGTTAAACATAATAGAAAGGAAACAACATGTCAAACATATTAAGAGGTGTGCCCAACACAAACATTCTCACTTTAACCAACGTTTGTCATTTAACAAACACATAGAGCTGGCTACAAGAAATAATAAATAATGTTAATCCTTCTGTAAAAATCCAAAAGGATGTTTTATAAGCCTAAAGAAAGTTTAATAATAATAAGACTTAGAAAGAAATGTTATAACACTCATTAATATGAAAAAGAAAGTGATAAGGCAGAACTAGTCGCACAATGTACAGAAACTGTTATATAGCTAGTATTAATCAAACTACTAATATATAAAACCAATGATGAGCAATACATTGTCCAAAGGAATAAAAGTGTATAGATGATATTTTAAAGCGGTCGTGCTACTCTGTAAAAATCTGTAAACCCATAATTATTACCAAGAATATTGTAAAATTCTTATGGAATTAAGTGAGCGTGGTATTTAAAAAAAAAAACACGACTAGAAATTTCGTTTGGGAAGAAGAAAGTGAGTTTACGAGCACAACCCATCAAGTTTTGTCCCGATGAAGAATCTCTGTTGTGTCTAATAAAGTAGGAGTCGTGAACAATGTAACATATTTGAAACATTCGTATTTGCGAATGGAAAATTTATTATAAATTTAAAGTTGAAAATGTATATTTTATTGAAATTTTGAACTTGAATGTTTCATTACTGATGCTGATAACTAGATCCAAGTATTCTGTTTTATTTTTGGTGGGAATTTTTAGAGACGCTCCGGTGGATACATTTATTTTGTTGTGTTTAGAAAACCTAAATAATCAGGTACCAGAATAACTGATGTGCAAGCCTTTACTACAATCGCTCTTAGTGAGATTTGTAACGTATAAAATACGAAGAAATACAAATCTGCAACTCTTAAGCTTAAGGTACCTCCAATTAAAATTCCCAGCTTACTGACTTATCTACTAATTACGTTTTTATTAGGTTTCCCATCAATGTTTGGACGCTCCCTTAATATTGGAACTTTACTCCTTATTATTCACAAATATTGGTTAGTCATAGCATGGACGTTACAGGGAGGCACGTGGCGGAAAATACTATGTTGTGTACCTCTTTAATGGTTATGTTGCCCAACTCTATATTATAATTAAAAACGTTACAACAACAGCTAATGGCTGGATATCTGATTTTAAAAGAGTTAGGTGAGAACTGGTGTTTAGAAGTGTCTGAGCTGTGACCTTCTGTTAGTGGATGAAACAATAAAGTAAAAATATTTTACTTTTGTTCCCTACTGTTGTTATTTCAAGTTTATGTAATGACAGATAATAACTAAGTCTACACTGCTCATCAAATTTAATGATTTTAATTTGGTTTGTTTTGAATTTCGCGCAAAGCTACAAGAGAGCTAACTGCGCTAGCTGTCCCTAATTTAGCATTTTAAGACTAGATTGATGGCAGCCTGTTATAACCACCTCTTCTTGGGCTAGTCTTTTACCAACAAAGAGTGGGATTAATCGACACATTATAACGCACGCAGGACTGAAAGGGCAAGCATGTTTGGTGTGATGAGGATTCGAACCTATGACCCTCAGATTAAGAGTCGAGTGCCTTAACCATGTGGCCACAAACTTAATGATACTTGTATTTAAAAACTAAACAAAAGGAAAGAAACTAATGCAATTAAAAGATATGTTCCTTCAATCAAACCCCCTGCGAACTTATAATGTTAGAAACCTGGGTTTGGTACCCGTGATGGGCAGAGCACAGATAGCCCATCAATGGCGCCGCCTATCTGGCGTTAAGAGATGTGTAAACAAAACTATACAAAGTGTTTATTAATTATTGGTATTTACTTACATGAGATATGTTCAACACAATAACCATACATTAGCAATGAACAAACCTTGATCAGTATTGGGTCGGTAAGAAAAACCTTAATAAGTATTGGATCAGTAGGTTTAGGGTATAAAAGAATATTTTGAAACATACATAGAATAATATTATTTAAGCAAGTAAAAATAATATTCCGAGATGAATGCACGTGTCTGTACTTAATAGCATCAGTAAGATCAACCAAAATGATATGTAAAAAAATCAAACCGTTTCTTTAAATATAAAAATTTGTGTATATATTTATGTAGATATTAAGCAATGTAAAGATGGAACTCACCTCATGTGTAAGAAGAAAAAACGCATTGCATTTGAACATGAAATATTATTATCTATAATCGAGTAATATCCGGATTTGGCTGAGAACGTCCGTTAACATGAAAGAGCAACACATCAGGTTTATTTACTGTGAACGATCATTAATATAATTGAACGGTATATCATTTTTTTAAAAAAGTTATTAAAATAATATAACTGATTCCTTTTCAGAGAATGATAATTAACGTTATTAAACAATATATGAGATTTGTGAGAACGATGTTTACCAGTAATTGCGATTCTTGCCACCAGGGGACGAGACAGGTACGTCGACCTCAAGCAGTAGGTAAGGAGAACAATGATGTCACTAAAGAAAGGTGCGTCACTAGGCCACCATGACAGGCACACATGACAACAGAACATTGGAGATGATTATGTAATAGTTCAAAGGAACAGAACCAGAGAGCGTGTTTACAGAGCCGTGTTACTGGTCTGCCACGAACCGTATTAGGTGAACGTGTCGTCAGAAACAACGATGCTCATCAAGTGGATCAAGGTGTCTCAACATGGCTAGGTTTAGAACAATAACTCCACAGTTCTATATTTAATCACACTACCTAGCCATTTGTATGTAAATTGTCCTGAAAGGGACGTTTACTTATATATCATGTAATAGTTTAAAAATCACTGCTTTACTAGTTTATTTTTGTAATATCCATACAACATGTGAAAACAGTTCACTTACAAATGTTAATTTAGTTTTATCTTACATGAGTTTTACAAGGGTGGATGGTGTTACTTACTGTATTTCTGCAAATGATTCCGTCATCAATGTCTAGATTCAATTATATTAAAATCTTAATTTTAACAACAGTCTTATTGTGTGTAGGATTTTAACAAATCTACTGTTATCCATTATTTGAATGAGATCACAATTTATGTTTTCATTCATACATTTATTTGTACTACGTATGTTTTACAAAGGTGAGCAGGCTCGGCATGCCCAGATGGTTAGGGTGCTCAACTCGTAATCTGAAGGTCATGGTTTCGAATCCTCGTCACACCAAACATCCTCGCCCTTTTAGCCGTGGGGGCGTTAAATGTGACGGTCAATCCCACTATTCGTTGGCAAAAGCGTAGCCCAAGAGTTGGCGGTGAGCGGTGATGACTAGCTGCCTTCCTTCTAGTCTTACACTGTTAAATTAGTGCAGATAGCCGTCGTATAGCTTTGCGCGAAATTCAAAAACAAACAAATAATGGTGAACAGTTTTACTGAGTATTGTACACATATTCTAATGTACATTTAATTGCGTATGTTGTACAAAGATGTTTCTATACTCCCGTAGGTCAACATATGGGTTTTAACATGTCTCATTCTATTTTTTTTATTTACTTGTGTTAATATAGGACGATAATTCTATTAACACAACTAAGTTACTTTTGGAACGTTTTTACAGTGCCTAATATTTTTATTAATTATTAAACAAGAGAGCTCATTGTGTGTGTATGATTTAGCACACACTCAACATGTAGTGATTACATGTTCTGTAATTAAACATATTTTTCACACTTATTATCTTGCTTTTTACACACCACTTCTCTATAGATTAAAACAGACGTGTTACATTCAATAGATGTAAGTACGGAGTATTACGATACTGAAACTGTTGGTTTACTATCTGTCATTTCAGAGTAAACTTCTCAACAACAAAAAACTGCATATACACTGTACATATATTGTAACAATGAAGAACTGGTTTTCTGTGTCACTGAACTTAACAGGCAAGAGAAGAAATTGATATATTCAGACATTTTACATAACAATACAGAAAATTAAATGTATATCCACGAAATTTTCAACATTTGAAGGTACAATAAAAACAATATTTTCTACTCCTAAGTTACTACTTTCTGTTTTTGATCTAGATCTCATATATTTGTTGTTTGAATACGATTTCACTAATATAGCGCACAAAGATTTGTACATACTCTAGCTTCTTGAAGAAGTAATTGTTTATACAAGTAAAGAAGTATCAGTATTGTCCACTTTACTGCTCGGACAGTGTTCTTAAGTTTTATCTGAGAGATAAATTCCTCTAACAAGCTGAAAGCATAATAACCTTTGATATTTTATGGATACCATTAAAACAAAGTAGAGAAACAGTATGTTTCAAATCATTGTATGATATTTAAATAAGCGTCCTTTTCAAGACGTTTACCTATAAAAGGTCAACAAGTATGAGTAAATATATAACTATTGAATTAGTGTTTTACACCGACTGTATTAAACCCAGCCACGTTAAAAACGTTGATCCACTTGATGGACGTCATTATCTCTGACGTCTCTCAGCCTGTCACGGCGACCTATCATCACGCACTCAGCAATGCGTGGTCTGGTTTCACTTCATTGAACTACTAAGTAATTGTCATGTCCCTCTCTTTGGTAACACCATTTTGCGCAGATAGCCAAGTTGCTTTGCGCCATAAAACACCAAACCATCATCATCCCCCCCTCACATTGCCTGATGTCGAAATACGCGTCAGGCCCTCTGGTGTAACTACATTTATATATTTCTAAAGCTAACAAACTGCACACATAAAAATTAAATAGGTCATCACTGGAGTTGTGTAATTTATTGATCAGTAACAATTAAGACTTTATTTTGTAATACTGTTACTTATTCTGGGCTGAGATAACTTACACTCTTTCAAATCAATATAAATAATACACTTCCGTTTGTATATCCGAAACTTTTCTCAATGAAACGTTACAAACTTCACGTCGTTAAGAAGGCTTTCGTTCGAGTAGTCCGTATTGCGTATGTTTCAAATTATTTTTTGTTTCTTTAGTCACACATTTCAATGTAAAAGTTAGGCTACAGATTTGGTTGTTGTTGTCATCACATGACAATTGGTTTGAATTTATCCTTTTTTCATTTTCAGCGTTTTATTTTTTAAAAAAAACGAAATTATGTGATATCTTGACGTGTGAAGTTGACGAATTAGGTTTTATACAATTGTTTTCTGCCAATGCTCGTTGTGACAGCGATATTTCATATAATGGTAATCTAACCAATAATAATCGTGTAATGTCGATTGTTAAATAAATATATGATGGTCTGATTTTAAAGTAATACACCGTTTGAGAAAATATATTTTTGATAACAAAAACAATGAAACAATGCGTTAAGTCCACCAGAGATCATGAAAAAAATTTGAAAGTTTAAATAGTAGAAATAGTTTATTATATTTCTTTAATCAGGTAACCGTAACATTTATACACAAATCTCAAAAATACTATAAACGAAAAAACAAAAAGTTACAAATTTATATCTTCCTTAGACTTAAAAAAAATTATTCGTCAAGTTAAATAACTTGTCTTTAGTTGATTGTACAGAACATTATGATAAGCCTACTTTTTCAGTAAAATGTCATCTCCATAAGAACTTTCAAGGAATTATTTCCACAAG
The DNA here is from genome assembly GCF_004210375.1 of Tachypleus tridentatus. Classification (NCBI taxonomy): domain Eukaryota; kingdom Metazoa; phylum Arthropoda; class Merostomata; order Xiphosura; family Limulidae; genus Tachypleus; species Tachypleus tridentatus. The sequence goes on from NC_134830.1 coordinate 148,120,840, forward strand.
TGCCACTTGAAATAATTTCAAATTTGTATTACCACTCATTAACAAATATCAGCAATATGGTTTCAAATTGATATGCACTGCTGGTCAAAATCTTAAAGCCAATGAACACATAGAAAAAATATGCATTTTGCGTTGTTAGACTCAACCACTTATTTGAGTAGAGCTTCGAAAGATGAAAATAAGAAAAGGGAAAATAAAAATAAAATACTTTTTTAGCATTTAATAGGAAAAATGTGAGCACTATGACATTAGACTAAATACCAGCTGGTCAAAAGTTTAAGACCATACTGAAAAGAAACGTTAATCGGTAAACACGTAACGAAATTTAGTAATTTGTGATCAAGCATTATCTTTTTCAAGATCTACTACTGATATATCCTGTGTTACATTGGGTAAAAACATGGCAAAGGCTAAAAAGTTGACAGAGTTTCAACGTGGAAGAATTGTCGAGTTCAAAAGCAAGGTATCGTTGGTAAGATTGAGCGTACTAAAACTGCTGTTGCAAATTTCTTAAAAGACCCTGAGCGACACGGAAGAAGAATTTCAAGTGGTCGTTCCAAGAAAATTTAACCGATGTTAAGCAGAAGGATTCGACAAATTGTCCGGCAAGACACCAGCAGATCGTCGAACCAAATTTAGGCCCTTACGGACGCAGAATGCAGCTCAAGAACAATAAGACGGCATCTAAGAGAGAAAGGCTGTAAAAACCGTAAAAGTCTTCAAACGCCAAGCCTACTTCCACACCACGAAACAGTTCGATTAAACTATACTCAGAAGCACTAAACATACGACGGAGAAAAGTGGACGAAGATTTTTACCTCTGATGTGAAAAATTTTTACCTGGATGGTCCGGAGGGCTTCCAACATTACTGGAACGATAACGATATCGCACCGGACACATTTCTACACGACACAGTAGAGGAGGTTCCATCATGATCTGAGGTGCTTCCTTTTCCCGTGGAACAATGCCTGCAGGTTACACATTGGGCGTCAAACAGCAACTAGTCACATTGCAATGTTGAAGAGATAAACTTTATTGACTGAAAGCCTATCCTTCCTGAATGTACGCATAAAGATAATCGAAACAGCGTGATGTGATTTCGTTTAAATAAGTTTCAGTTGATTATTTATTTTATATATACGTATAACATATGTCAACAATTCAGGTGACATTGGACTTTATACTCTTGTTTTATGCGTGTATTTTACACATTTTCTTTCTCTACGTTACATAGTTTTCTCTATGCAGAGTTCCAAATATCCATATCTATTTGATAGTCACGCTGTAAAATAAAACTCTACATACTCGTCAAGCTTCTCGTTCGAAATATCGCGGAATTTCATCACTCCCAAGTCGTCAGTTCAAATCCTCGTATCCATCAAATGGTTCTTACCATGGGTTCTTATTATGTACAAATTTTCTTAAAGTTTGTAAAACTGTAACAATGTGATATTTTGTGTGTGTGTGTTAGTACATCAAAGTATACAACCAGTGTTTCTTTTCGTTCACTGAGTGAATACGACCACATGCGCGCCAAGTCGCCGTTAGTTTGTTTGGAGGGTAGTGATACTAGGCCTAACCTAAGAGACCATTCTTATTTTCACTTGCGTCGCTTGATTTACAGTGTCGGATGTAAAACAACGTCTTTAGCAAATTATGGTCCATTACTATATTACATTGAATGGACCTGTTACATCACAGCTTCATAAAAACATTTAAGTATTTCGATATCTTTGGCGAAAAATATTACAAAAGGTAAAGTGACGATCGATGGTTCAAATAGAGAGAATATCGTATTTAAGCGAAAATCTATTTTTCTCTTAATTTGGTAATAAATGATCTTATATAATATTATAAGCATACAGGCTCGAATTGGCCCTCTGGAGGAGCTCAGAAATTCAATGCTGGCGATTGGCGTTAGATTTTATACAATACCACATAATATTTCTTGCACTTTAAGATTTCGTTGCATCGTATTAGCAACAGTAAATCTTCTAGCGTGTACTGTCGGTGCTAGAATGATTCTGACTGGCTGCCTTGCTTCTAGTCAGTAGTCAAAATTAGAGACAGCGGAAGGCGTAAACACAAAACAAATACATAAGCATATTCATCATTATAACTTCACATTGTAGAAATACCATATGAAGTAAGTGTTTATTGTTCTCTTCAAATATATATATACACATATACTGTAATGTAAATATCACTGAATATAAAACATTGTTTAAGAAGTGTGTTTTGTTTACAAGAACAAAAAATTGGCAAAGTAGTCAAATTCATCGTCGGGAAAGACAAATTTCGAATACTTGAGTGTTTAGAAGTGATTAATTACATAACAGAATATGGTCAAGGTCACTTCCTTTACTCCCGTATAGTTGATAAAATTATGACTACAATTCCCATTTTTTAATAGCAAGCTTTAGTAAAATGTAGGAGTTTGCTATATTTAAAAATCAGATAATTTGCATAAGATTGGTCTGTGAATTGACGACGTCACTGTGATTCATTTTCCGAGAAATCCAAGTGAAAAATAATGTTCATGCAAGGAGTTAAAATACTTTTGTCACCCGTACAACTTGCATAACATCCAAATGCACATTCACATTTTTTTTCTCAGTATTTCTATATAGAGTCTCTGATATTTCGTTTTCTCATTTAGTACCTGTCACTAAATCAGCAACGGAAGGTGAAATGTTTGTTTCTACTTTTCGCGCAAAGCTAAAGCATGTCTATCTATGTTAGCCGTCCCTTATTTAGCAGTTTAGAACTAGAGGAGAAACAGCTAGTCATCACCACCCACCGCCAAATCTTTGGCTAATCTTTAACCAACGATGAATAGGATAAAGAGCCACTTTATAACTCCACCACGACTGAAAAGGCGAGTATTTTGTGTGTGACGGAGATTCCATCCCGCGACCATGAGATTGCAAGTCGAGACCCCTAAATACCTGGCCTATGACACCATATACAAAATATCATGTTCAATGGCACTTCCTAAAACTCGTGGCCTCTCTTTCCCGAATGTACGAATAGAGGTAATCTAAACACCGTGATGTGATTTCGTTTAATTCAGTTTCTGTTTATAATTTATTTTTATATATACCTATAACGAATGTCAACAAATCAATTGACATTGGGCTTTACACTGATAAGTCGAAGGTGCTACAAACGCGAAAACAAAAGTCACAGTATTATATCATCCTGAGAACAATAAACATTAAGTGTCAAGTTAATCATGTTACATTTGCATGTTATGTTGTGTACCAAACATTATTATAAGCCTACTTGTTCAGTGGAATGTCATTTTTGTAAGAACTTTCAAGGAACTGTTTTCACAGGTGCCACTTGAAATAATTTCATACGTTCATCACTACTAACGAAGAAATCTCAAGAATATGGTTTCAAATTAATGTACATTATCCTAACTGTTAAAAAATAAATAATCGAGGGGTCGTAGCTCAGTGGTAGAGCATTCGACTGCAGATCGAGAGGTCCCTGGTTCAATCCCGGGCGCCCCTATGTGTACCTTTTTGTTGTGTACCAACATCGTAAACAGTGACGGAAGATTTTAACATAATCTTACGTTGGAGGAGAAGGAAAGACCTTCCACAATTTTTTCGGGGATTAGTTGAACGCTTGACTGGAATTTGTGATTCAAAGTTCGACAATTGGAACTTGTTATCGTTCTCAACTACAAATAAGTAAACCTGTAGTCACTGGAAATTAAACAGTTTAAATGAATCTAAATAATTATACAAATTCGAATGAATTGTACACAAGCCAGTGGAACACATTTCTCTTTATGCGTGTATTTTACACATATTTTTCTCTACGTTACATAGTTTTCTCTATGCACAGTTCCAAATATCCATACCTATTTGATAGTCACGCTGTAAAATAAAACTCTACATACTCGTCAAGCTTCTCGTTCGAAATATCGCGGAATTCCATAACTCAAAACTCGTCAGTTCAAATCCTCGTATCCACCAAATGGTTCTTACGATGGGTTCTTATTATGTACAAATTTTCTTAAAGTTTGTAAAACTGTAACAATGTGATATTTTGTGTGTGTGTGTTAGTACATCAGGGTATACAACCAGTGTTTCTTTTCGTTCACTGAGTGAATACGACCACATGCGCGCCACGTCACCGTTAGTTTGTTTGGAGGGTAGTGATACTAGGCCTAACCTAAGAGAGCATTCTTATTTTCACTTACGTCGCTTGATTTACAGTGTCGGATGTAAAACAACGTCTTTAGCAAATTATGGTCCATTACTATATTAAAGTGAATGGACCTGTTACATCACAGCTTCATAAAAACATTTAAGTATTTCGATATCTTTGGCGAAAAATATTACAAAAGGTAAAGTGACGATCGATCGTTCAAATAGAGAGAATATGGTATTTAAGGGAAAACCTACTTTTCTCTTAATTTGGTAATAAATGATCCAATATAACATTATAAGCATACAGGCTCGAATTGGCCCTCTGGAGAAGCTCAGAAATTCAATGCTGGCGATTGGCGTTAGATTTTATACAATACCACATAATATTTCTTGCACATTAAGATTTCGTTGCATCGTATTAGCAACAGTAAATCTTCTAGCGTGTACTGTCGGTGCTAGAATGATTCTGACTGGCTGCCTTGCTTCTAGTCAGTAGTCAAAAATTAGAGACAGCGGAAGGCGTAAACACAAAACAAATACATAAGCATATTCATCATTATAACTTCACATTGTAGAAATACCATATGAAGTAAGTGTTTATTGTTCTCTTCAAATATATATATACACATATACTGTAATGTAAATATCACTGAATATAAAACATTGTTTAAGAAGTGTGTTTTGTTTACAAGAACAAAAAATTGGCAAAGTAGTCAAATTCATCGTCGGGAAAGACAAATTTCGAATACTTGAGTGTTTAGAAGTGATTAATTACATAACAGAATATGGTCAAGGTCACTTCCTTTACTCCCGTATAGTTGATAAAATTATGACTACAATTCCCATTTTTTAATAGCAAGCTTTAGTAAAATGTAGGAGTTTGCTATATTTAAAAATCAGATAATTTGCATAAGATTGGTCTGTGAATTGACGACGTCACTGTGATTCATTTTCCGAGAAATCCAAGTGAAAAATAATGTTCATGTAAGGAGTTAAAATACTTTTGTCACCCGTACAACTTGCATAACATCCAAATGCACATTCACATTTTTTTTCTCAGTATTTCTATATAGAGTCTCTGATATTTCGTTTTCTCATTTAGTACCTGTCACTAAATCAGCAACGGAAGGTGAAATGTTTGTTTCTACTTTTCGCGCAAAGCTAAAGCATGTCTATCTATGTTAGCCGTCCCTTATTTAGCAGTTTAGAACTAGAGGAGAAACAGCTAGTCATCACCACCCACCGCCAAATCTTTGGCTAATCTTTAACCAACGATGAATAGGATAAAGAGCCACTTTATAACTCCACCACGACTGAAAAGGCGAGTATTTTGGGTGTGACGGAGATTCCATCCCGCGACCATGAGATTGCAAGTCGAGACCCCTAAATACCTGGCCTATGACACCATATACAAAATATCATGTTCAATGGCACTTCCTAAGAACTCGTGGCCTCTCTTTCCCGAATGTACGAATAGAGGTAATCTAAACACCGTGATGTGATTTCGTTTAATTCAGTTTCTGTTTATAATTTATTTTTATATATACCTATAACGAATGTCAACAAATCAATTGACATTGGGCTTTACACTGATAAGTCGAAGGTGCTACAAACGCGAAAACAAAAAGTCACAGTATTATATCATCCTGAGAACAATAAACATTAAGTGTCAAGTTAATCATGTTACATTTGCATGTTATGTTGTGTACCAAACATTATTATAAGCCTACTTGTTCAGTGGAATGTCATTTTGTAAGAACTTTCAAGGAACTGTTTTCACAGGTGCCACTTGAAATAATTTCATACGTTCATCACTACTAACGAAGAAATCTCAAGAATATGGTTTCAAATTAATGTACATTATCCTAACTGTTAAAAATAAATAATCGAGGGGGTGTAGCTCAGTGGTAGAGCATTCGACTGCAGATCGAGAGGTCCCTGGTTCAATCCCGGGCGCCCCCTATGTGTACCTTTTTGTTGTGTACCAACATCGTAAACAGTAACGGAAGATTTTAACATAATCTTACGTTGGAGGAGAAGGAAAGACCTTCCACAATTTTTTCGGGGATTAGTTGAACGCTTGACTGGAATTTGTGATTCAAAGTTCGACAATTGGAACTTGTTATCGTTCTCAACTACAAATAAGTAAACCTGTAGTCACTGGAAATTAAACAGTTTAAATGAATCTAAATAATTATACAAATTCGAATGAATTGTACACAAACCAGTGGAACACATTTCTCTTTATGCGTGTATTTTACACATATTTTCTCTACGTTACATAGTTTTCTCTATGCACAGTTCCAAATATCCATACCTATTTGATAGTCACGCTGTAAAATAAAACTCTACATACTCGTCAAGCTTCTCGTTCGAAATATCGCGGAATTCCATAACTCAAAACTCGTCAGTTCAAATCCTCGTATCCACCAAATGGTTCTTACGATGGGTTCTTATTATGTACAAATTTTCTTAAAGTTTGTAAAACTGTAACAATGTGATATTTTGTGTGTGTGTGTTAGTACATCAGGGTATACAACCAGTGTTTCTTTTCGTTCACTGAGTGAATACGACCACATGCGCGCCACGTCACCGTTAGTTTGTTTGGAGGGTAGTGATACTAGGCCTAACCTAAGAGAGCATTCTTATTTTCACTTACGTCGCTTGATTTACAGTGTCGGATGTAAAACAACGTCTTTAGCAAATTATGGTCCATTACTATATTAAATTGAATGGACCTGTTACATCACAGCTTCATAAAACATTTAAGTATTTCGATATCTTTGGCGAAAAATATTACAAAAGGTAAAGTGACGATCGATCGTTCAAATAGAGAGAATATGGTATTTAAGGGAAAACCTACTTTTCTCTTAATTTGGTAATAAATGATCCAATATAACATTATAAGCATACAGGCTCGAAATGGCCCTCTGGAGGAGCTCAGAAATTCAATGCTAGCGATTGGCGTTAGATTTTATACAATACCACATAATATTTCTTGCACATTAAGATTTCGTTGCATCGTATTAGCAACAGTAAATCTTCTAGCGTGTACTGTCGGTGCTAGAATGATTCTGACTGGCTGCCTTGCTTCTAGTCAGTAGTCAAAAATTAGAGACAGCGGAAGGCGTAAACACAAAACAAATACATAAGCATATTCATCATTATAACTTCACATTGTAGAAATACCATATGAAGTAAGTGTTTATTGTTCTCTTCAAATATATATATACACATATACTGTAATGTAAATATCACTGAATATAAAACATTGTTTAAGAAGTGTGTTTTGTTTACAAGAACAAAAAATTGGCAAAGTAGTCAAATTCATCGTCGGGAAAGACAAATTTCGAATACTTGAGTGTTTAGAAGTGATTAATTACATAACAGAATATGGTCAAGGTCACTTCCTTTACTCCCGTATAGTTGATAAAATTATGACTACAATTCCCATTTTTAATAGCAAGCTTTAGTAAAATGTAGGAGTTTGCTATATTTAAAAATCAGATAATTTGCATAAGATTGGTCTGTGAATTGACGACGTCACTGTGATTCATTTTCCGAGAAATCCAAGTGAAAAATAATGTTCATGTAAGGAGTTAAAATACTTTTGTCACCCGTACAACTTGCATAACATCCAAATGCACATTCACATTTTTTTCTCAGTATTTCTATATAGAGTCTCTGATATTTCGTTTTCTCATTTAGTACCTGTCACTAAATCAGCAACGGAAGGTGAAATGTTTGTTTCTACTTTTCGCGCAAAGCTAAAGCATGTCTATCTATGTTAGCCGTCCCTTATTTAGCAGTTTAGAACTAGAGGAGAAACAGCTAGTCATCACCACCCACCGCCAAATCTTTGGCTAATCTTTAACCAACGATGAATAGGATAAAGAGCCACTTTATAACTCCACCACGACTGAAAAGGCGAGTATTTTGGGTGTGACGGAGATTCCATCCCGCGACCATGAGATTGCAAGTCGAGACCCCTAAATACCTGGCCTATGACACCATATACAAAATATCATGTTCAATGGCACTTCCTAAAACTCGTGGCCTCTCTTTCCCGAATGTACGAATAGAGGTAATCTAAACACCGTGATGTGATTTCGTTTAATTCAGTTTCTGTTTATAATTTATTTTTATATATACCTATAACGAATGTCAACAAATCAATTGACATTGGGCTTTACACTGATAAGTCGAAGGTGCTACAAACGCGAAAACAAAAGTCACAGTATTATATCATCCTGAGAACAATAAACATTAAGTGTCAAGTTAATCATGTTACATTTGCATGTTATGTTGTGTACCAAACATTATTATAAGCCTACTTGTTCAGTGGAATGTCATTTTGTAAGAACTTTCAAGGAACTGTTTTCACAGGTGCCACTTGAAATAATTTCATACGTTCATCACTACTAACGAAGAAATCTCAAGAATATGGTTTCAAATTAATGTACATTATCCTAACTGTTAAAAATAAATAATCGAGGGGGTGTAGCTCAGTGGTAGAGCATTCGACTGCAGATCGAGAGGTCCCTGGTTCAATCCCGGCGCCCCTATGTGTACCTTTTGTTGTGTACCAACATCGTAAACAGTAACGGAAGATTTTAACATAATCTTACGTTGGAGGAGAAGGAAAGACCTTCCACAATTTTTTCGGGGATTAGTTGAACGCTTGACTGGAATTTGTGATTCAAAGTTCGACAATTGGAACTTGTTATCGTTCTCAACTACAAATAAGTAAACCTGTAGTCACTGGAAATTAAACAGTTTAAATGAATCTAAATAATTATACAAATTCGAATGAATTGTACACAAGCCAGTGGAACACATTTCTCTTTATGCGTGTATTTTACACATATTTTTCTCTACGTTACATAGTTTTCTCTATGCACAGTTCCAAATATCCATACCTATTTGATAGTCACGCTGTAAAATAAAACTCTACATACTCGTCAAGCTTCTCGTTCGAAATATCGCGGAATTCCATAACTCAAAACTCGTCAGTTCAAATCCTCGTATCCACCAAATGGTTCTTACGATGGGTTCTTATTATGTACAAATTTTCTTAAAGTTTGTAAAACTGTAACAATGTGATATTTTGTGTGTGTGTGTTAGTACATCAGGGTATACAACCAGTGTTTCTTTTCGTTCACTGAGTGAATACGACCACATGCGCGCCACGTCACCGTTAGTTTGTTTGGAGGGTAGTGATACTAGGCCTAACCTAAGAGAGCATTCTTATTTTCACTTACGTCGCTTGATTTACAGTGTCGGATGTAAAACAACGTCTTTAGCAAATTATGGTCCATTACTATATTAAATTGAATGGACCTGTTACATCACAGCTTCATAAAAACATTTAAGTATTTCGATATCTTTGGCGAAAAATATTACAAAAGGTAAAGTGACGATCGATCGTTCAAATAGAGAGAATATGGTATTTAAGGGAAAACCTACTTTTCTCTTAATTTGGTAATAAATGATCCAATATAACATTATAAGCATACAGGCTCGAATTGGCCCTCTGGAGAAGCTCAGAAATTCAATGCTGGCGATTGGCGTTAGATTTTATACAATACCACATAATATTTCTTGCACATTAAGATTTCGTTGCATCGTATTAGCAACAGTAAATCTTCTAGCGTGTACTGTCGGTGCTAGAATGATTCTGACTGGCTGCCTTGCTTCTAGTCAGTAGTCAAAAATTAGAGACAGCGGAAGGCGTAAACACAAAACAAATACATAAGCATATTCATCATTATAACTTCACATTGTAGAAATACCATATGAAGTAAGTGTTTATTGTTCTCTTCAAATATATATATACACATATACTGTAATGTAAATATCACTGAATATAAAACATTGTTTAAGAAGTGTGTTTTGTTTACAAGAACAAAAAATTGGCAAAGTAGTCAAATTCATCGTCGGGAAAGACAAATTTCGAATACTTGAGTGTTTAGAAGTGATTAATTACATAACAGAATATGGTCAAGGTCACTTCCTTTACTCCCGTATAGTTGATAAAATTATGACTACAATTCCCATTTTTTAATAGCAAGCTTTAGTAAAATGTAGGAGTTTGCTATATTTAAAAATCAGATAATTTGCATAAGATTGGTCTGTGAATTGACGACGTCACTGTGATTCATTTTCCGAGAAATCCAAGTGAAAAATAATGTTCATGTAAGGAGTTAAAATACTTTTGTCACCCGTACAACTTGCATAACATCCAAATGCACATTCACATTTTTTTTCTCAGTATTTCTATATAGAGTCTCTGATATTTCGTTTTCTCATTTAGTACCTGTCACTAAATCAGCAACGGAAGGTGAAATGTTTGTTTCTACTTTTCGCGCAAAGCTAAAGCATGTCTATCTATGTTAGCCGTCCCTTATTTAGCAGTTTAGAACTAGAGGAGAAACAGCTAGTCATCACCACCCACCGCCAAATCTTTGGCTAATCTTTAACCAACGATGAATAGGATAAAGAGCCACTTTATAACTCCACCACGACTGAAAAGGCGAGTATTTTGGGTGTGACGGAGATTCCATCCCGCGACCATGAGATTGCAAGTCGAGACCCCTAAATACCTGGCCTATGACACCATATACAAAATATCATGTTCAATGGCACTTCCTAAAAACTCGTGGCCTCTCTTTCCCGAATGTACGAATAGAGGTAATCTAAACACCGTGATGTGATTTCGTTTAATTCAGTTTCTGTTTATAATTTATTTTTATATATACCTATAACGAATGTCAACAAATCAATTGACATTGGGCTTTACACTGATAAGTCGAAGGTGCTACAAACGCGAAAACAAAAGTCACAGTATTATATCATCCTGAGAACAATAAACATTAAGTGTCAAGTTAATCATGTTACATTTGCATGTTATGTTGTGTACCAAACATTATTATAAGCCTACTTGTTCAGTGGAATGTCATTTTGTAAGAACTTTCAAGGAACTGTTTTCACAGGTGCCACTTGAAATAATTTCATACGTTCATCACTACTAACGAAGAAATCTCAAGAATATGGTTTCAAATTAATGTACATTATCCTAACTGTTAAAAATAAATAATCGAGGGGGTGTAGCTCAGTGGTAGAGCATTCGACTGCAGATCGAGAGGTCCCTGGTTCAATCCCGGGCGCCCCTATGTGTACCTTTTTGTTGTGTACCAACATCGTAAACAGTGACGGAAGATTTTAACATAATCTTACGTTGGAGGAGAAGGAAAGACCTTCCACAATTTTTTCGGGGATTAGTTGAACGCTTGACTGGAATTTGTGATTCAAAGTTCGACAATTGGAACTTGTTATCGTTCTCAACTACAAATAAGTAAACCTGTAGTCACTGGAAATTAAACAGTTTAAATGAATCTAAATAATTATACAAATTCGAATGAATTGTACACAAGCCAGTGGAACACATTTCTCTTTATGCGTGTATTTTACACATATTTTTCTCTACGTTACATAGTTTTCTCTATGCACAGTTCCAAATATCCATACCTATTTGATAGTCACGCTGTAAAATAAAACTCTACATACTCGTCAAGCTTCTCGTTCGAAATATCGCGGAATTCCATAACTCAAAACTCGTCAGTTCAAATCCTCGTATCCACCAAATGGTTCTTACGATGGGTTCTTATTATGTACAAATTTTCTTAAAGTTTGTAAAACTGTAACAATGTGATATTTTGTGTGTGTGTGTTAGTACATCAGGGTATACAACCAGTGTTTCTTTTCGTTCACTGAGTGAATACGACCACATGCGCGCCACGTCACCGTTAGTTTGTTTGAGGGTAGTGATACTAGGCCTAACCTAAGAGAGCATTCTTATTTTCACTTACGTCGCTTGATTTACAGTGTCGGATGTAAAACAACGTCTTTAGCAAATTATGGTCCATTACTATATTAAATTGAATGGACCTGTTACATCACAGCTTCATAAAAACATTTAAGTATTTCGATATCTTTGGCGAAAAATATTACAAAAGGTAAAGTGACGATCGATCGTTCAAATAGAGAGAATATGGTATTTAAGGGAAAACCTACTTTTCTCTTAATTTGGTAATAAATGATCCAATATAACATTATAAGCATACAGGCTCGAATTGGCCCTCTGGAGGAGCTCAAAAATTCAATGCTAGCGATTGGCGTTAGATTTTATACAATACCACATAATATTTCTTGCACATTAAGATTTCGTTGCATCGTATTAGCAACAGTAAATCTTCTAGCGTGTACTGTCGGTGCTAGAATGATTCTGACTGGCTGCCTTGCTTCTAGTCAGTAGTCAAAAATTAGAGACAGCGGAAGGCGTAAACACAAAACAAATACATAAGCATATTCATCATTATAACTTCACATTGTAGAAATACCATATGAAGTAAGTGTTTATTGTTCTCTTCAAATATATATATACACATATACTGTAATGTAAATATCACTGAATATAAAACATTGTTTAAGAAGTGTGTTTTGTTTACAAGAACAAAAAATTGGCAAATTCATCGTCGGGAAAGACGAATTTCGAATACTTGAGTGTTTAGAAGTGATTAATTACATAACAGAATATGGTCAAGGTCACTTCCTTTACTCCCGTATAGTTGATAAAATTATGACTACAATTCCCATTTTTTAATAGCAAGCTTTAGTAAAATGTAGGAGTTTGCTATATTTAAAAATCAGATAATTTGCATAAGATTGGTCTGTGAATTGACGACGTCACTGTGATTCATTTTCCGAGAAATCCAAGTGAAAAATAATGTTCATGTAAGGAGTTAAAATACTTTTGTCACCCGTACAACTTGCATAACATCCAAATGCACATTCACATTTTTTTTTCTCAGTATTTCTATATAGAGTCTCTGATATTTCGTTTTCTCATTTAGTACCTGTCACTAAATCAGCAACGGAAGGTGAAATGTTTGTTTCTACTTTTCGCGCAAAGCTAAAGCATGTCTATCTATGTTAGCCGTCCCTTATTTAGCAGTTTAGAACTAGAGGAGAAACAGCTAGTCATCACCACCCACCGCCAAATCTTTGGCTAATCTTTAACCAACGATGAATAGGATAAAGAGCCACTTTATAACTCCACCACGACTGAAAAGGCGAGTATTTTGGGTGTGACGGAGATTCCATCCCGCGACCATGAGATTGCAAGTCGAGACCCCTAAATACCTGGCCTATGACACCATATACAAAATATCATGTTCAATGGCACTTCCTAAAAACTCGTGGCCTCTCTTTCCCGAATGTACGAATAGAGGTAATCTAAACACCGTGATGTGATTTCGTTTAATTCAGTTTCTGTTTATAATTTATTTTTATATATACCTATAACGAATGTCAACAAATCAATTGACATTGGGCTTTACACTGATAAGTCGAAGGTGCTACAAACGCGAAAACAAAAAGTCACAGTATTATATCATCCTGAGAACAATAAACATTAAGTGTCAAGTTAATCATGTTACATTTGCATGTTATGTTGTGTACCAAACATTATTATAAGCCTACTTGTTCAGTGGAATGTCATTTTGTAAGAACTTTCAAGGAACTGTTTTCACAGGTGCCACTTGAAATAATTTCATACGTTCATCACTACTAACGAAGAAATCTCAAGAATATGGTTTCAAATTAATGTACATTATCCTAACTGTTAAAAATAAATAATCGAGGGGGTGTAGCTCAGTGGTAGAGCATTCGACTGCAGATCGAGAGGTCCCTGGTTCAATCCCGGGCGCCCCCTATGTGTACCTTTTTGTTGTTTACCAACATCGTAAACAGTGACGGAAGATTTTAACATAATCTTACGTTGGAGGAGAAGGAAAGACCTTCCACAATTTTTTCGGGGATTAGTTGAACGCTTGACTGGAATTTGTGATTCAAAGTTCGACAATTGGAACTTGTTATCGTTCTCAACTACAAATAAGTAAACCTGTAGTCACTGGAAATTAAACAGTTTAAATGAAACTAAATAATTATACAAATTCGAATGAATTGTACACAAGCCAGTGGAACACATTTCTCTTTATGCGTGTATTTTACACATATTTTTCTCTACGTTACATAGTTTTCTCTATGCACAGTTCCAAATATCCATACCTATTTGATAGTCACGCTGTAAAATAAAACTCTACATACTCGTCAAGCTTCTCGTTCGAAATATCGCGGAATTCCATAACTCAAAACTCGTCAGTTCAAATCCTCGTATCCATCAAATGGTTCTTACGATGGGTTCTTATTATGTACAAATTTTCTTAAAGTTTGTAAAACTGTAACAATGTGATATTTTGTGTGTGTGTGTTAGTACATCAGGGTATACAACCAGTGTTTCTTTTCGTTCACTGAGTGAATACGACCACATGCGCGCCACGTCACCGTTAGTTTGTTTGGAGGGTAGTGATACTAGGCCTAACCTAAGAGACCATTCTTATTTTCACTTGCGTCGCTTGATTTACAGTGTCGGATGTAAAACAACGTCTTTAGCAAATTATGGTCCATTACTATATTAAATTGAATGGACCTGTTACATCACAGCTTCATAAAAACATTTAAGTATTTCGATATCTTTGGCAAAAAATATTACAAAAGGTAAAGTGACGATCGATGGTTCAAATAGAGAGAATATCGTATTTAAGCGAAAACCTACTTTTCTCTTAATTTGGTAATAAATGATCCAATATAATATTATAAGCATACAGGCTCGAATTGGCCCTCTGGAGGAGCTCAGAAATTCAATGCTAGCGATTGGCGTTAGATTTTATACAATACCACATAATATTTCTTGCACATTAAGATTTCGTTGCATCGTATTAGCAACAGTAAATCTTCTAGCGTGTACTGTCGGTGCTAGAATGATTCTGACTGGCTGCCTTGCTTCTAGTCAGTAGTCAAAAATTAGAGACAGCGGAAGGCGTAAACACAAAACAAATACATAAGCATATTCATCATTATAACTTCACATTGTAGAAATACCATATGAAGTAAGTGTTTATTGTTCTCTTCAAATATATATATACACATATACTGTAATGTAAATATCACTGAATATAAAACATTGTTTAAGAAGTGTGTTTTGTTTACAAGAACAAAAAATTGGCAAAGTAGTCAAATTCATCGTCGGGAAAGACAAATTTCGAATACTTGAGTGTTTAGAAGTGATTAATTACATAACAGAATATGGTCAAGGTCACTTCCTTTACTCCCGTATAGTTGATAAAATTATGACTACAATTCCCATTTTTAATAGCAAGCTTTAGTAAAATGTAGGAGTTTGCTATATTTAAAAATCAGATAATTTGCATAAGATTGGTCTGTGAATTGACGACGTCACTGTGATTCATTTTCCGAGAAATCCAAGTGAAAAATAATGTTCATGTAAGGAGTTAAAATACTTTTGTCACCCGTACAACTTGCATAACATCCAAATGCACATTCACATTTTTTTTCTCAGTATTTCTATATAGAGTCTCTGATATTTCGTTTTCTCATTTAGTACCTGTCACTAAATCAGCAACGGAAGGTGAAATGTTTGTTTCTACTTTTCGCGCAAAGCTAAAGCATGTCTATCTATGTTAGCCGTCCCTTATTTAGCAGTTTAGAACTAGAGGAGAAACAGCTAGTCATCACCACCCACCGCCAAATCTTTGGCTAATCTTTAACCAACGATGAATAGGATAAAGAGCCACTTTATAACTCCACCACGACTGAAAAGGCGAGTATTTTGGGTGTGACGGAGATTCCATCCCGCGACCATGAGATTGCAAGTCGAGACCCCTAAATACCTGGCCTATGACACCATATACAAAATATCATGTTCAATGGCACTTCCTAAAACTCGTGGCCTCTCTTTCCCGAATGAACGAATAGAGGTAATCTAAACACCGTGATGTGATTTCGTTTAATTCAGTTTCTGTTTATAATTTATTTTTATATATACCTATAACGAATGTCAACAAATCAATTGACATTGGGCTTTACACTGATAAGTCGAAGGTGCTACAAACGCGAAAACAAAAGTCACAGTATTATATCATCCTGAGAACAATAAACATTAAGTGTCAAGTTAATCATGTTACATTTGCATGTTATGTTGTGTACCAAACATTATTATAAGCCTACTTGTTCAGTGGAATGTCATTTTGTAAGAACTTTCAAGGAACTGTTTTCACAGGTGCCACTTGAAATAATTTCATACGTTCATCACTACTAACGAAGAAATCTCAAGAATATGGTTTCAAATTAATGTACATTATCCTAACTGTTAAAAATAAATAATCGAGGGGGTGTAGCTCAGTGGTAGAGCATTCGACTGCAGATCGAGAGGTCCCTGGTTCAATCCCGGGCGCCCACTAGGTGTACATTTTTGTTGTGTACCAACATCGTAAACAGTGACGGAAGATTTCAACATAATCTTATGTTGGAGGAGAAGGAAAGACCTTCCACAATTTTTTCGGGGATTAGTTGAACGCTTGACTGGAATTTGTGATTCAAAGTTCGACAATTGGAACTTGTTATCGTTCTCAACTACAAATAAGTAAACCTGTAGTCACTGGAAATTAAACAGTTTAAATGAATCTAAATAATTATACAAATTCGAATGAATTGTACACAAGCCAGTGGAACACATTTCTCTTTATGCGTGTATTTTACACATATTTTTCTCTACGTTACATAGTTTTCTCTATGCACAGTTCCAAATATCCATACCTATTTGATAGTCACGCTGTAAAATAAAACTCTACATACTCGTCAAGCTTCTCGTTCGAAATATCGCGGAATTTCATAACTCAAAACTCGTCAGTTCAAATCCTCGTATCCATCAAATGGTTCTTACGATGGGTTCTTATTATGTACAAATTTTCTTAAAGTTTGTAAAACTGTAACAATGTGATATTTTGTGTGTGTGTGTTAGTACATCAGGGTATACAACCAGTGTTTCTTTTCGTTCACTGAGTGAATACGACCACATGCGCGCCACGTCACCGTTAGTTTGTTTGGAGGGTAGTGATACTAGGCCTAACCTAAGAGAGCATTCTTATTTTCACTTGCGTCGCTTGATTTACAGTGTCGGATGTAAAACAGAGTCTTTAGCAAATTATGGTCCATTACTATATTACATTGAATGGACCTGTTACATCACAGCTTCATAAAACATTTAAGTATTTCGATATCTTTGGCGAAAAATATTACAAAAGGTAAAGTGACGATCGATCGTTCAAATAGAGAGAATATGGTATTTAAGGGAAAACCTACTTTTCTCTTAATTTGGTAATAAATGATCCAATATAACATTATAAGCATACAGGCTCGAATTGGCTCTCTGGAGGAGCTCAGAAATTCAATGCTGGCGATTGGCGTTAGATTTTATACAATACCACATAATATTTCTTGCACATTAAGATTTCGTTGCATCGTATTAGCAACAGTAAATCTTCTAGCGTGTACTGTCGGTGCTAGAATGATTCTGACTGGCTGCCTTGCTTCTAGTCAGTAGTCAAAAATTAGAGACAGCGGAAGGCGTAAACACAAAACAAATACATAAGCATATTCATCATTATAACTTCACATTGTAGAAATACCATATGAAGTAAGTGTTTATTGTTCTCTTCAAATATATATATACACATATACTGTAATGTAAATATCACTGAATATAAAACATTGTTTAAGAAGTGTGTTTTGTTTACAAGAACAAAAAATTGGCAAAGTAGTCAAATTCATCGTCGGGAAAGACAAATTTCGAATACTTGAGTGTTTAGAAGTGATTAATTACATAACAGAATATGGTCAAGGTCACTTCCTTTACTCCCGTATAGTTGATAAAATTATGACTACAATTCCCATTTTTTAATAGCAAGCTTTAGTAAAATGTAGGAGTTTGCTATATTTAAAAATCAGATAATTTGCATAAGATTGGTCTGTGAATTGACGACGTCACTGTGATTCATTTTCCGAGAAATCCAAGTGAAAAATAATGTTCATGTAAGGAGTTAAAATACTTTTGTCACCCGTACAACTTGCATAACATCCAAATGCACATTCACATTTTTTTTCTCAGTATTTCTATATAGAGTCTCTGATATTTCGTTTTCTCATTTAGTACCTGTCACTAAATCAGCAACGGAAGGTGAAATGTTTGTTTCTACTTTTCGCGCAAAGCTAAAGCATGTCTATCTATGTTAGCCGTCCCTTATTTAGCAGTTTAGAACTAGAGGAGAAACAGCTAGTCATCACCACCCACCGCCAAATCTTTGGCTAATCTTTAACCAACGATGAATAGGATAAAGAGCCACTTTATAACTCCACCACGACTGAAAAGGCGAGTATTTTGGGTGTGACGGAGATTCCATCCCGCGACCATGAGATTGCAAGTCGAGACCCCTAAATACCTGGCCTATGACACCATATACAAAATATCATGTTCAATGGCACTTCCTAAAACTCGTGGCCTCTCTTTCCCGAATGAACGAATAGAGGTAATCTAAACACCGTGATGTGATTTCGTTTAATTCAGTTTCTGTTTATAATTTATTTTTATATATACCTATAACGAATGTCAACAAATCAATTGACATTGGGCTTTACACTGATAAGTCGAAGGTGCTACAAACGCGAAAACAAAAGTCACAGTATTATATCATCCTGAGAACAATAAACATTAAGTGTCAAGTTAATCATGTTACATTTGCATGTTATGTTGTGTACCAAACATTATTATAAGCCTACTTGTTCAGTGGAATGTCATTTTGTAAGAACTTTCAAGGAACTGTTTTCACAGGTGCCACTTGAAATAATTTCATACGTTCATCACTACTAACGAAGAAATCTCAAGAATATGGTTTCAAATTAATGTACATTATCCTAACTGTTAAAAATAAATAATCGAGGGGGTGTAGCTCAGTGGTAGAGCATTCGACTGCAGATCGAGAGGTCCCTGGTTCAATCCCGGGCGCCCCCTATGTGTACCTTTTTGTTGTTTACCAACATCGTAAACAGTGACGGAAGATTTTAACATAATCTTACGTTGGAGGAGAAGGAAAGACCTTCCACAATTTTTTCGGGGATTAGTTGAACGCTTGACTGGAATTTGTGATTCAAAGTTCGACAATTGGAACTTGTTATCGTTCTCAACTACAAATAAGTAAACCTGTAGTCACTGGAAATTAAACAGTTTAAATGAATCTAAATAATTATACAAATTCGAATGAATTGTACACAAGCCAGTGGAACACATTTCTCTTTATGCGTGTATTTTACACATATTTTTCTCTACGTTACATAGTTTTCTCTATGCACAGTTCCAAATATCCATACCTATTTGATAGTCACGCTGTAAAATAAAACTCTACATACTCGTCAAGCTTCTCGTTCGAAATATCGCGGAATTTCATAACTCAAAACTCGTCAGTTCAAATCCTCGTATCCATCAAATGGTTCTTACGATGGGTTCTTATTCTGTACAAATTTTCTTAAAGTTTGTAAAACTGTAACAATGTGATATTTTGTGTGTGTGTGTTAGTACATCAGGGTATACAACCAGTGTTTCTTTTCGTTCACTGAGTGAATACGACCACATGCGCGCCACGTCACCGTTAGTTTGTTTGGAGGGTAGTGATACTAGGCCTAACCTAAGAGATCATTCTTATTTTCACTTGCGTCGCTTCATTTACAGTGTCGGATGTAAAACAGAGTCTTTAGCAAATTATGGTCCATTACTATATTACATTGAATGGACCTGTTACATCACAGCTTCATAAGGACATTTAAGTATTTCGATATCTTTGGCGAAAAAATATTACAAAAGGTAAAGTGACGATCGATGGTTCAAATAGAGAGAATATGGTATTTAAGCGAAAACTTACTTTTCTCTTAATTTGGTAATAAATGATCCAATATAACATTATAAGCATACAGGCTCGAATTGGCTCTCTGGAGGAGCTCAGAAATTCAATGCTGGCGATTGGCGTTAGATTTTATACAATACCACATAATATTTCTTGCACATTAAGATTTCGTTGCATCGTATTAGCAACAGTAAATCTTCTAGCGTGTACTGTCGGTGCTAGAATGATTCTGACTGGCTGCCTTGCTTCTAGTCAGTAGTCAAAATTAGAGACAGCGGAAGGCGTAAACACAAAACAAATACATAAGCATATTCATCATTATAACTTCACATTGTAGAAATACCATATGAAGTAAGTGTTTATTGTTCTCTTCAAATATATATATACACATATACTGTAATGTAAATATCACTGAATATAAAACATTGTTTAAGAAGTGTGTTTTGTTTACAAGAACAAAAAATTGGCAAAGTAGTCAAATTCATCGTCGGGAAAGACAAATTTCGAATACTTGAGTGTTTAGAAATGATTAATTACATAACAGAATATGGTCAAGGTCACTTCCTTTACTCCCGTATAGTTGATAAAATTATGACTACAATTCCCATTTTTAATAGCAAGCTTTAGTAAAATGTAGGAGTTTGCTATATTTAAAAAAAATCAGATAATTTGCATAAGATTGGTCTGTGAATTGACGACGTCACTGTGATTCATTTTCCGAGAAATCCAAGTGAAAAATAATGTTCATGTAAGGAGTTAAAATACTTTTGTCACCCGTACAACTTGCATAACATCCAAATGCACATTCACATTTTTTTTCTCAGTATTTCTATATAGAGTCTCTGATATTTCGTTTTCTCATTTAGTACCTGTCACTAAATCAGCAACGGAAGGTGAAATGTTTGTTTCTACTTTTCGCGCAAAGCTAAAGCATGTCTATCTATGTTAGCCGTCCCTTATTTAGCAGTTTAGAACTAGAGGAGAAACAGCTAGTCATCACCACCCACCGCCAAATCTTTGGCTAATCTTTAACCAACGATGAATAGGATAAAGAGCCACTTTATAACTCCACCACGACTGAAAAGGCGAGTATTTTGGGTGTGACGGAGATTCCATCCCGCGACCATGAGATTGCAAGTCGAGACCCCTAAATACCTGGCCTATGACACCATATACAAAATATCATGTTCAATGGCACTTCCTAAAACTCGTGGCCTCTCTTTCCCGAATGAACGAATAGAGGTAATCTAAACACCGTGATGTGATTTCGTTTAATTCAGTTTCTGTTTATAATTTATTTTTATATATACCTATAACGAATGTCAACAAATCAATTGACATTGGGCTTTACACTGATAAGTCGAAGGTGCTACAAACGCGAAAACAAAAGTCACAGTATTATATCATCCTGAGAACAATAAACATTAAGTGTCAAGTTAATCATGTTACATTTGCATGTTATGTTGTGTACCAAACATTATTATAAGCCTACTTGTTCAGTGGAATGTCATTTTGTAAGAACTTTCAAGGAACTGTTTTCACAGGTGCCACTTGAAATAATTTCATACGTTCATCACTACTAACGAAGAAATCTCAAGAATATGGTTTCAAATTAATGTACATTATCCTAACTGTTAAAAATAAATAATCGAGGGGGTGTAGCTCAGTGGTAGAGCATTCGACTGCAGATCGAGAGGTCCCTGGTTCAATCCCGGGCGCCCCCTATGTGTACCTTTTTGTTGTTTACCAACATCGTAAACAGTGACGGAAGATTTTAACATAATCTTACGTTGGAGGAGAAGGAAAGACCTTCCACAATTTTTTCGGGGATTAGTTGAACGCTTGACTGGAATTTGTGATTCAAAGTTCGACAATTGGAACTTGTTATCGTTCTCAACTACAAATAAGTAAACCTGTAGTCACTGGAAATTAAACAGTTTAAATGAATCTAAATAATTATACAAATTCGAATGAATTGTACACAAACCAGTGGAACACATTTCTCTTTATGCGTGTATTTTACACATATTTTTCTCTACGTTACATAGTTTTCTCTATGCACAGTTCCAAATATCCATACCTATTTGATAGTCACGCTGTAAAATAAAACTCTACATACTCGTCAAGCTTCTCGTTCGAAATATCGCGGAATTTCATAACTCAAAACTCGTCAGTTCAAATCCTCGTATCCATCAAATGGTTCTTACGATGGGTTCTTATTCTGTACAAATTTTCTTAAAGTTTGTAAAACTGTAACAATGTGATATTTTGTGTGTGTGTGTTAGTACATCAGGGTATACAACCAGTGTTTCTTTTCGTTCACTGAGTGAATACGACCACATGCGCGCCACGTCACCGTTAGTTTGTTTGGAGGGTAGTGATACTAGGCCTAACCTAAGAGATCATTCTTATTTTCACTTGCGTCGCTTCATTTACAGTGTCGGATGTAAAACAGAGTCTTTAGCAAATTATGGTCCATTACTATATTACATTGAATGGACCTGTTACATCACAGCTTCATAAGGACATTTAAGTATTTCGATATCTTTCGCAAAAAAATATTACAAAAGGTAAAGTGACGATCGATGGTTCAAATAGAGAGAATATGGTATTGAAGCGAAAACTTACTTTTCTCTTAATTTGGTAATAAATGATCCAATATAACATTATAAGCATACAGGCTCGAATTGGCTCTCTGGAGGAGCTCAGAAATTCAATGCTGGCGATTGGCGTTAGATTTTATACAATACCACATAATATTTCTTGCACATTAAGATTTCGTTGCATCGTATTAGCAACAGTAAATCTTCTAGCGTGTACTGTCGGTGCTAGAATGATTCTGACTGGCTGCCTTGCTTCTAGTCAGTAGTCAAAAATTAGAGACAGCGGAAGGCGTAAACACAAAACAAATACATAAGCATATTCATCATTATAACTTCACATTGTAGAAATACCATATGAAGTAAGTGTTTATTGTTCTCTTCAAATATATATATACACTGAATATATACTGTAATGTAAATATCACTGAATATAAAACATTGTTTAAGAAGTGTGTTTTGTTTACAAGAACAAAAAACTGGCAAAATATCACTGAATATAAAACATTGTTTAAGTGTGTTTTGTTTACAAATTCATCGTCGGGAAAGACAAATTTCGAATACTTGAGTGTTTAGAAATGATTAATTACATAACAGAATATGGTCAAGGTCACTTCCTTTACTCCCGTATAGTTGATAAAATTATGACTACAATTCCCATTTTTTAATAGCAAGCTTTAGTAAAATGTAGGAGTTTGCTATATTTAAAAATCAGATAATTTGCATAAGATTGGTCTGTGAATTGACGACGTCACTGTGATTCATTTTCCGAGAAATCCAAGTGAAAAATAATGTTCATGTAAGGAGTTAAAATACTTTTGTCACCCGTACAACTTGCATAACATCCAAATGCACATTCACATTTTTTTTCTCAGTATTTCTATATAGAGTCTCTGATATTTCGTTTTCTCATTTAGTACCTGTCACTAAATCAGCAACGGAAGGTGAAATGTTTGTTTCTACTTTTCGCGCAAAGCTAAAGCATGTCTATCTATGTTAGCCGTCCCTTATTTAGCAGTTTAGAACTAGAGGAGAAACAGCTAGTCATCACCACCCACCGCCAAATCTTTGGCTAATCTTTAACCAACGATGAATAGGATAAAGAGCCACTTTATAACTCCACCACGACTGAAAAGGCGAGTATTTTGGGTGTGACGGAGATTCCATCCCGCGACCATGAGATTGCAAGTCGAGACCCCTAAATACCTGGC
Source organism: Tachypleus tridentatus (assembly GCF_004210375.1). Taxonomy (NCBI): domain Eukaryota; kingdom Metazoa; phylum Arthropoda; class Merostomata; order Xiphosura; family Limulidae; genus Tachypleus; species Tachypleus tridentatus. Next base: position 148,144,690 of record NC_134830.1, read on the forward strand.
CTATGACACCATATACAAAATATCATGTTCAATGGCACTTCCTAAAACTCGTGGCCTCTCTTTCCCGAATGAACGAATAGAGGTAATCTAAACACCGTGATGTGATTTCGTTTAATTCTGTTTCTGTTTATAATTTATTTTTATATATACCTATAACGAATGTCAACAAATCAATTGACATTGGGCTTTACACTGATAAGTCGAAGGTGCTACAAACGCGAAAACAAAAAGTCACAGTGTTATATCATCCTGAGAACAATAAACATTAAGTGTCAAGTTAATCATGTTACATTTGCATGTTATGTTGTGTACCAAACATTATTATAAGCCTACTTGTTCAGTGGAATGTCATTTTGTAAGAACTTTCAAGGAACTGTTTTCACAGGTGCCACTTGAAATAATTTCATACGTTCATCACAACTAACGAAGAAATCTCAAGAATATGGTTTCAAATTAATGTACATTATCCTAACTGTTAAAAATAAATAATCGAGGGGGTGTAGCTCAGTGGTAGAGCATTCGACTGCAGATCGAGAGGTCCCTGGTTCAATCCCGGGCGCCCCCTATGTGTACCTTTTTGTTGTTTACCAACATCGTAAACAGTGACGGAAGATTTTAACATAATCTTACGTTGGAGGAGAAGGAAAGACCTTCCACAATTTTTTCGGGGATTAGTTGAACGCTTGACTGGAATTTGTGATTCAAAGTTCGACAATTGGAACTTGTTATCGTTCTCAACTACAAATAAGTAAACCTGTAGTCACTGGAAATTAAACAGTTTAAATGAATCTAAATAATTATACAAATTCGAATGAATTGTACACAAGCCAGTGGAACACATTTCTCTTTATGCGTGTATTTTACACATATTTTTCTCTACGTTACATAGTTTTCTCTATGCACAGTTCCAAATATCCATACCTATTTGATAGTCACGCTGTAAAATAAAACTCTACATACTCGTCAAGCTTCTCGTTCGAAATATCGCGGAATTTCATAACTCAAAACTCGTCAGTTCAAATCCTCGTATCCATCAAATGGTTCTTACGATGGGTTCTTATTCTGTACAAATTTTCTTAAAGTTTGTAAAACTGTAACAATGTGATATTTTGTGTGTGTGTGTTAGTACATCAGGGTATACAACCAGTGTTTCTTTTCGTTCACTGAGTGAATACGACCACATGCGCGCCACGTCACCGTTAGTTTGTTTGGAGGGTAGTGATACTAGGCCTAACCTAAGAGATCATTCTTATTTTCACTTGCGTCGCTTCATTTACAGTGTCGGATGTAAAACAGAGTCTTTAGCAAATTATGGTCCATTACTATATTACATTGAATGGACCTGTTACATCACAGCTTCATAAGGACATTTAAGTATTTCGATATCTTTGGCGAAAAATATTACAAAAGGTAAAGTGACGATCGATGGTTGAAATAGAGAGAATATGGTATTTAAGCGAAAACCTAATTTTCTCTTAATTTGGTAATAAATGATCCAATATAACATTATAAGCATACAGGCTCGAATTGGCTCTCTGGAGGAGCTCAGAAATTCAATGCTGGCGATTGGCGTTAGATTTTATACAATACCACATAATATTTCTTGCACATTAAGATTTCGTTGCATCGTATTAGCAACAGTAAATCTTCTAGCGTGTACTATCGGTGCTAGAATGATTCTGACTGGCTGCCTTGCTTCTAGTCAGTAGTCAAAAATTAAAGACAGCGGAAGGCGTAAACACAAAACAAATACATAAGCATATTCATCATTATAACTTCACATTGTAGAAATACCATATGAAGTAAGTGTTTATTGTTCTCTTCAAATATATATATATACACATATACTGTAATGTAAATATCACTGAATATAAAACATTGTTTAAGAAGTGTGTTTTGTTTACAAGAACAAAAAATTGGCAAATTCATCGTCGAGAAAGACGAATTTCGAATACTTGAGTGTTTAGAAATGATTAATTACATAACAGAATATGGTCAAGGTCACTTCCTTTACTCCCGTATAGTTGATAAAATTATGACTACAATTCCCATTTTTTAATAGCAAGCTTTAGTAAAATGTAGGAGTTTGCTATATTTAAAAATCAGATAATTTGCATAAGATTGGTCTGTGAATTGACGACGTCACTGTGATTCATTTTCCGAGAAATCCAAGTGAAAAATAATGTTCATGTAAGGAGTTAAAATACTTTTGTCACCCGTACAACTTGCATAACATCCAAATGCACATTCACATTTTTTTTCTCAGTATTTCTATATAGAGTCTCTGATATTTCGTTTTCTCATTTAGTACCTGTCACTAAATCAGCAACGGAAGGTGAAATGTTTGTTTCTACTTTTCGCGCAAAGCTAAAGCATGTCTATCTATGTTAGCCGTCCCTTATTTAGCAGTTTAGAACTAGAGGAGAAACAGCTAGTCATCACCACCCACCGCCAAATCTTTGGCTAATCTTTAACCAACGATGAATAGGATAAAGAGCCACTTTATAACTCCACCACGACTGAAAAGGCGAGTATTTTGGGTGTGACGGAGATTCCATCCCGCGACCATGAGATTGCAAGTCGAGACCCCTAAATACCTGGCCTATGACACCATATACAAAATATCATGTTCAATGGCACTTCCTAAAACTCGTGGCCTCTCTTTCCCGAATGAACGAATAGAGGTAATCTAAACACCGTGATGTGATTTCGTTTAATTCTGTTTCTGTTTATAATTTATTTTTATATATACCTATAACGAATGTCAACAAATCAATTGACATTGGGCTTTACACTGATAAGTCGAAGGTGCTACAAACGCGAAAACAAAAAGTCACAGTGTTATATCATCCTGAGAACAATAAACATTAAGTGTCAAGTTAATCATGTTACATTTGCATGTTATGTTGTGTACCAAACATTATTATAAGCCTACTTGTTCAGTGGAATGTCATTTTGTAAGAACTTTCAAGGAACTGTTTTCACAGGTGCCACTTGAAATAATTTCATACGTTCATCACAACTAACGAAGAAATCTCAAGAATATGGTTTCAAATTAATGTACATTATCCTAACTGTTAAAAATAAATAATCGAGGGGGTGTAGCTCAGTGGTAGAGCATTCGACTGCAGATCGAGAGGTCCCTGGTTCAATCCCGGGCGCCCCCTATGTGTACCTTTTTGTTGTTTACCAACATCGTAAACAGTGACGGAAGATTTTAACATAATCTTACGTTGGAGGAGAAGGAAAGACCTTCCACAATTTTTTCGGGGATTAGTTGAACGCTTGACTGGAATTTGTGATTCAAAGTTCGACAATTGGAACTTGTTATCGTTCTCAACTACAAATAAGTAAACCTGTAGTCACTGGAAATTAAACAGTTTAAATGAATCTAAATAATTATACAAATTCGAATGAATTGTACACAAGCCAGTGGAACACATTTCTCTTTATGCGTGTATTTTACACATATTTTTCTCTACGTTACATAGTTTTCTCTATGCACAGTTCCAAATATCCATACCTATTTGATAGTCACGCTGTAAAATAAAACTCTACATACTCGTCAAGCTTCTCGTTCGAAATATCGCGGAATTTCATAACTCAAAACTCGTCAGTTCAAATCCTCGTATCCATCAAATGGTTCTTACGATGGGTTCTTATTCTGTACAAATTTTCTTAAAGTTTGTAAAACTGTAACAATGTGATATTTTGTGTGTGTGTGTTAGTACATCAGGGTATACAACCAGTGTTTCTTTTCGTTCACTGAGTGAATACGACCACATGCGCGCCACGTCACCGTTAGTTTGTTTGGAGGGTAGTGATACTAGGCCTAACCTAAGAGATCATTCTTATTTTCACTTGCGTCGCTTCATTTACAGTGTCGGATGTAAAACAGAGTCTTTAGCAAATTATGGTCCATTACTATATTACATTGAATGGACCTGTTACATCACAGCTTCATAAGGACATTTAAGTATTTCGATATCTTTGGCGAAAAATATTACAAAAGGTAAAGTGACGATCGATGGTTCAAATAGAGAGAATATGGTATTTAAGCGAAAACCTAATTTTCTCTTAATTTGGTAATAAATGATCCAATATAACATTATAAGCATACAGGCTCGAATTGGCTCTCTGGAGGAGCTCAGAAATTCAATGCTGGCGATTGGCGTTAGATTTTATACAATACCACATAATATTTCTTGCACATTAAGATTTCGTTGCATCGTATTAGCAACAGTAAATCTTCTAGCGTGTACTGTCGGTGCTAGAATGATTCTGACTGGCTGCCTTGCTTCTAGTCAGTAGTCAAAATTAGAGACAGCGGAAGGCGTAAACACAAAACAAATACATAAGCATATTCATCATTATAACTTCACATTGTAGAAATACCATATGAAGTAAGTGTTTATTGTTCTCTTCAAATATATATATATACACATATACTGTAATGTAAATATCACTGAATATAAAACATTGTTTAAGAAGTGTGTTTTGTTTACAAGAACAAAAAAAACAAATACATAAGCATATTCATCATTATAACTTCACATTGTAGAAATACCATATGAAGTAAGTGTTTATTGTTCTCTTCAAATATATATATATACACATATACTGTAATGTAAATATCAAATTCATCGTCGGGAAAGACGAATTTCGAATACTTGAGTGTTTAGAAATGATTAATTACATAACAGAATATGGTCAAGGTCACTTCCTTTACTCCCGTATAGTTGATAAAATTATGACTACAATTCCCATTTTTAATAGCAAGCTTTAGTAAAATGTAGGAGTTTGCTATATTTAAAAATCAGATAATTTGCATAAGATTGGTCTGTGAATTGACGACGTCACTGTGATTCATTTTCCGAGAAATCCAAGTGAAAAATAATGTTCATGTAAGGAGTTAAAATACTTTTGTCACCCGTACAACTTGCATAACATCCAAATGCACATTCACATTTTTTTTCTCAGTATTTCTATATAGAGTCTCTGATATTTCGTTTTCTCATTTAGTACCTGTCACTAAATCAGCAACGGAAGGTGAAATGTTTGTTTCTACTTTTCGCGCAAAGCTAAAGCATGTCTATCTATGTTAGCCGTCCCTTATTTAGCAGTTTAGAACTAGAGGAGAAACAGCTAGTCATCACCACCCACCGCCAAATCTTTGGCTAATCTTTAACCAACGATGAATAGGATAAAGAGCCACTTTATAACTCCACCACGACTGAAAAGGCGAGTATTTTGGGTGTGACGGAGATTCCATCCCGCGACCATGAGATTGCAAGTCGAGACCCCTAAATACCTGGCCTATGACACCATATACAAAATATCATGTTCAATGGCACTTCCTAAAAACTCGTGGCCTCTCTTTCCCGAATGAACGAATAGAGGTAATCTAAACACCGTGATGTGATTTCGTTTAATTCTGTTTCTGTTTATAATTTATTTTTATATATACCTATAACGAATGTCAACAAATCAATTGACATTGGGCTTTACACTGATAAGTCGAAGGTGCTACAAACGCGAAAACAAAAAGTCACAGTGTTATATCATCCTGAGAACAATAAACATTAAGTGTCAAGTTAATCATGTTACATTTGCATGTTATGTTGTGTACCAAACATTATTATAAGCCTACTTGTTCAGTGGAATGTCATTTTTGTAAGAACTTTCAAGGAACTGTTTTCACAGGTGCCACTTGAAATAATTTCATACGTTCATCACAACTAACGAAGAAATCTCAAGAATATGGTTTCAAATTAATGTACATTATCCTAACTGTTAAAAATAAATAATCGAGGGGGTGTAGCTCAGTGGTAGAGCATTCGACTGCAGATCGAGAGGTCCCTGGTTCAATCCCGGCGCCCCCTATGTGTAACTTTTTGTTGTTTACCAACATCGTAAACAGTGACGGAAGATTTTAACATAATCTTACGTTGGAGGAGAAGGAAAGACCTTCCACAATTTTTTCGGGGATTAGTTGAACGCTTGACTGGAATTTGTGATTCAAAGTTCGACAATTGGAACTTGTTATCGTTCTCAACTACAAATAAGTAAACCTGTAGTCACTGGAAATTAAACAGTTTAAATGAATCTAAATAATTATACAAATTCGAATGAATTGTACACAAGCCAGTGGAACACATTTCTCTTTATGCGTGTATTTTACACATATTTTTCTCTACGTTACATAGTTTTCTCTATGCACAGTTCCAAATATCCATACCTATTTGATAGTCACGCTGTAAAATAAAACTCTACATACTCGTCAAGCTTCTCGTTCGAAATATCGCGGAATTTCATAACTCAAAACTCGTCAGTTCAAATCCTCGTATCCATCAAATGGTTCTTACGATGGGTTCTTATTCTGTACAAATTTTCTTAAAGTTTGTAAAACTGTAACAATGTGATATTTTGTGTGTGTGTGTTAGTACATCAGGGTATACAACCAGTGTTTCTTTTCGTTCACTGAGTGAATACGACCACATGCGCGCCACGTCACCGTTAGTTTGTTTGGAGGGTAGTGATACTAGGCCTAACCTAAGAGATCATTCTTATTTTCACTTGCGTCGCTTCATTTACAGTGTCGGATGTAAAACAGAGTCTTTAGCAAATTATGGTCCATTACTATATTACATTGAATGGACCTGTTACATCACAGCTTCATAAGGACATTTAAGTATTTCGATATCTTTGGCGAAAAATATTACAAAAGGTAAAGTGACGATCGATGGTTCAAATAGAGAGAATATGGTATTTAAGCGAAAACCTAATTTTCTCTTAATTTGGTAATAAATGATCCAATATAACATTATAAGCATACAGGCTCGAATTGGCTCTCTGGAGGAGCTCAGAAATTCAATGCTGGCGATTGGCGTTAGATTTTATACAATACCACATAATATTTCTTGCACATTAAGATTTCGTTGCATCGTATTAGCAACAGTAAATCTTCTAGCGTGTACTGTCGGTGCTAGAATGATTCTGACTGGCTGCCTTGCTTCTAGTCAGTAGTCAAAAATTAGAGACAGCGGAAGGCGTAAACACAAAACAAATACATAAGCATATTCATCATTATAACTTCACATTGTAGAAATACCATATGAAGTAAGTGTTTATTGTTCTCTTCAAATATATATATATACACATATACTGTAATGTAAATATCACTGAATATAAAACATTGTTTAAGAAGTGTGTTTTGTTTACAAGAACAAAAAATTGCTTCTAGTCAGTAGTCAAAAATTAAGGACAGCGGAAGGCGTAAACACAAAACAAATACATAAGCATATGTAGAAATACCATATGTAAGTCAAATTCATCGTCGAGAAAGACGAATTTCGAATACTTGAGTGTTTAGAAATGATTAATTACATAACAGAATATGGTCAAGGTCACTTCCTTTACTCCCGTATAGTTGATAAAATTATGACTACAATTCCCATTTTTTAATAGCAAGCTTTAGTAAAATGTAGGAGTTTGCTATATTTAAAAATCAGATAATTTGCATAAGATTGGTCTGTGAATTGACGACGTCACTGTGATTCATTTTCCGAGAAATCCAAGTGAAAAATAATGTTCATGTAAGGAGTTAAAATACTTTTGTCACCCGTACAACTTGCATAACATCCAAATGCACATTCACATTTTTTTTCTCAGTATTTCTATATAGAGTCTCTGATATTTCGTTTTCTCATTTAGTACCTGTCACTAAATCAGCAACGGAAGGTGAAATGTTTGTTTCTACTTTTCGCGCAAAGCTAAAGCATGTCTATCTATGTTAGCCGTCCCTTATTTAGCAGTTTAGAACTAGAGGAGAAACAGCTAGTCATCACCACCCACCGCCAAATCTTTGGCTAATCTTTAACCAACGATGAATAGGATAAAGAGCCACTTTATAACTCCACCACGACTGAAAAGGCGAGTATTTTGGGTGTGACGGAGATTCCATCCCGCGACCATGAGATTGCAAGTCGAGACCCCTAAATACCTGGCCTATGACACCATATACAAAATATCATGTTCAATGGCACTTCCTAAAATTCTCGTGGCCTCTCTTTCCCGAATGAACGAATAGAGGTAATCTAAACACCGTGATGTGATTTCGTTTAATTCTGTTTCTGTTTATAATTTATTTTTATATATACCTATAACGAATGTCAACAAATCAATTGACATTGGGCTTTACACTGATAAGTCGAAGGTGCTACAAACGCGAAAACAAAAAGTCACGGTGTTATATCATCCTGAGAACAATAAACATTAAGTGTCAAGTTAATCATGTTACATTTGCATGTTATGTTGTGTACCAAACATTATTATAAGCCTACTTGTTCAGTGGAATGTCATTTTTGTAAGAACTTTCAAGGAACTGTTTTCACAGGTGCCACTTGAAATAATTTCATACGTTCATCACAACTAACGAAGAAATCTCAAGAATATGGTTTCAAATTAATGTACATTATCCTAACTGTTAAAAATAAATAATCGAGGGGGTGTAGCTCAGTGGTAGAGCATTCGACTGCAGATCGAGAGGTCCCTGGTTCAATCCCGGGCGCCCCCTATGTGTAACTTTTTGTTGTTTACCAACATCGTAAACAGTGACGGAAGATTTTAACATAATCTTACGTTGGAGGAGAAGGAAAGACCTTCCACAATTTTTTCGGGGATTAGTTGAACGCTTGACTGGAATTTGTGATTCAAAGTTCGACAATTGGAACTTGTTATCGTTCTCAACTACAAATAAGTAAACCTGTAGTCACTGGAAATTAAACAGTTTAAATGAATCTAAATAAGTATACAAATTCGAATGAATTGTACACAAGCCAGTGGAACACATTTCTCTTTATGCGTGTATTTTACACATATTTTTCTCTACGTTACATAGTTTTCTCTATGCACAGTTCCAAATATCCATACCTATTTGATAGTCACGCTGTAAAATAAAACTCTACATACTCGTCAAGCTTCTCGTTCGAAATATCGCGGAATTTCATAACTCAAAACTCGTCAGTTCAAATCCTCGTATCCATCAAATGGTTCTTACGATGGGTTCTTATTCTGTACAAATTTTCTTAAAGTTTGTAAAACTGTAACAATGTGATATTTTGTGTGTGTGTGTTAGTACATCAGGGTATACAACCAGTGTTTCTTTTCGTTCACTGAGTGAATACGACCACATGCGCGCCACGTCACCGTTAGTTTGTTTGGAGGGTAGTGATACTAGGCCTAACCTAAGAGATCATTCTTATTTTCACTTGCGTCGCTTGATTTACAGTGTCGGATGTAAAACAGAGTCTTTAGCAAATTATGGTCCATTACTATATTACATTGAATGGACCTGTTACATCACAGCTTCATAAGGACATTTAAGTATTTCGATATCTTTGGCGAAAAATATTACAAAAGGTAAAGTGACGATCGATGGTTCAAATAGAGAGAATATGGTATTTAAGCGAAAACCTAATTTTCTCTTAATTTGGTAATAAATGATCCAATATAACATTATAAGCATACAGGCTCGAATTGGCTCTCTGGAGGAGCTCAGAAATTCAATGCTGGCGATTGGCGTTAGATTTTATACAATACCACATAATATTTCTTGCACATTAAGATTTCGTTGCATCGTATTAGCAACAGTAAATCTTCTAGCGTGTACTGTCGGTGCTAGAATGATTCTGACTGGCTGCCTTGCTTCTAGTCAGTAGTCAAAATTAGAGACAGCGGAAGGCGTAAACACAAAACAAATACATAAGCATATTCATCATTATAACTTCACATTGTAGAAATACCATATGAAGTAAGTGTTTATTGTTCTCTTCAAATATATATATATACACATATACTGTAATGTAAATATCACTGAATATAAAACATTGTTTAAGAAGTGTGTTTTGTTTACAAGAACAAAAAATTGGCAAATTCATCGTCGGGAAAGACAAATTTCGAATACTTGAGTGTTTAGAAATGATTAATTACATAACAGAATATGGTCAAGGTCACTTCCTTTACTCCCGTATAGTTGATAAAATTATGACTACAATTCCCATTTTTTAATAGCAAGCTTTAGTAAAATGTAGGAGTTTGCTATATTTAAAATCAGATAATTTGCATAAGATTGGTCTGTGAATTGACGACGTCACTGTGATTCATTTTCCGAGAAATCCAAGTGAAAAATAATGTTCATGTAAGGAGTTAAAATACTTTTGTCACCCGTACAACTTGCATAACATCCAAATGCACATTCACATTTTTTTTCTCAGTATTTCTATATAGAGTCTCTGATATTTCGTTTTCTCATTTAGTACCTGTCACTAAATCAGCAACGGAAGGTGAAATGTTTGTTTCTACTTTTCGCGCAAAGCTAAAGCATGTCTATCTATGTTAGCCGTCCCTTATTTAGCAGTTTAGAACTAGAGGAGAAACAGCTAGTCATCACCACCCACCGCCAAATCTTTGGCTAATCTTTAACCAACGATGAATAGGATAAAGAGCCACTTTATAACTCCACCACGACTGAAAAGGCGAGTATTTTGGGTGTGACGGAGATTCCATCCCGCGACCATGAGATTGCAAGTCGAGACCCCTAAATACCTGGCCTATGACACCATATACAAAATATCATGTTCAATGGCACTTCCTAAAACTCGTGGCCTCTCTTTCCCGAATGAACGAATAGAGGTAATCTAAACACCGTGATGTGATTTCGTTTAATTCTGTTTCTGTTTATAATTTATTTTTATATATACCTATAACGAATGTCAACAAATCAATTGACATTGGGCTTTACACTGATAAGTCGAAGGTGCTACAAACGCGAAAACAAAAAGTCACGGTGTTATATCATCCTGAGAACAATAAACATTAAGTGTCAAGTTAATCATGTTACATTTGCATGTTATGTTGTGTACCAAACATTATTATAAGCCTACTTGTTCAGTGGAATGTCATTTTGTAAGAACTTTCAAGGAACTGTTTTCACAGGTGCCACTTGAAATAATTTCATACGTTCATCACAACTAACGAAGAAATCTCAAGAATATGGTTTCAAATTAATGTACATTATCCTAACTGTTAAAAATAAATAATCGAGGGGGTGTAGCTCAGTGGTAGAGCATTCGACTGCAGATCGAGAGGTCCCTGGTTCAATCCCGGCGCCCCCTATGTGTAACTTTTGTTGTTTACCAACATCGTAAACAGTGACGGAAGATTTTAACATAATCTTACGTTGGAGGAGAAGGAAAGACCTTCCACAATTTTTTCGGGGATTAGTTGAACGCTTGACTGGAATTTGTGATTCAAAGTTCGACAATTGGAACTTGTTATCGTTCTCAACTACAAATAAGTAAACCTGTAGTCACTGGAAATTAAACAGTTTAAATGAATCTAAATAATTATACAAATTCGAATGAATTGTACACAAGCCAGTGGAACACATTTCTCTTTATGCGTGTATTTTACACATATTTTTCTCTACGTTACATAGTTTTCTCTATGCACAGTTCCAAATATCCATACCTATTTGATAGTCACGCTGTAAAATAAAACTCTACATACTCGTCAAGCTTCTCGTTCGAAATATCGCGGAATTTCATAACTCAAAACTCGTCAGTTCAAATCCTCGTATCCATCAAATGGTTCTTACGATGGGTTCTTATTCTGTACAAATTTTCTTAAAGTTTGTAAAACTGTAACAATGTGATATTTTGTGTGTGTGTGTTAGTACATCAGGGTATACAACCAGTGTTTCTTTTCGTTCACTGAGTGAATACGACCACATGCGCGCCACGTCACCGTTAGTTTGTTTGGAGGGTAGTGATACTAGGCCTAACCTAAGAGATCATTCTTATTTTCACTTGCGTCGCTTGATTTACAGTGTCGGATGTAAAACAGAGTCTTTAGCAAATTATGGTCCATTACTATATTACATTGAATGGACCTGTTACATCACAGCTTCATAAGGACATTTAAGTATTTCGATATCTTTGGCGAAAAATATTACAAAAGGTAAAGTGACGATCGATGGTTCAAATAGAGAGAATATGGTATTGAAGCGAAAACTTACTTTTCTCTTAATTTGGTAATAAATGATCCAATATAACATTATAAGCATACAGGCTCGAATTGGCTCTCTGGAGGAGCTCAGAAATTCAATGCTGGCGATTGGCGTTAGATTTTATACAATACCACATAATATTTCTTGCACATTAAGATTTCGTTGCATCGTATTAGCAACAGTAAATCTTCTAGCGTGTACTGTCGGTGCTAGAATGATTCTGACTGGCTGCCTTGCTTCTAGTCAGTAGTCAAAATTAGAGACAGCGGAAGGCGTAAACACAAAACAAATACATAAGCATATTCATCATTATAACTTCACATTGTAGAAATACCATATGAAGTAAGTGTTTATTGTTCTCTTCAAATATATATATATACACATATACTGTAATGTAAATATCACTGAATATAAAACATTGTTTAAGAAGTGTGTTTTGTTTACAAGAACAAAAAATTGGTCAAAGTCAAAATTAAGGACAGCGGAAGGCGTAAACACAAAACAAATACATAAGCATATTCATCATTATAACTTCATCGTCGGAAGTGTTTATTGTTCAAATTTCGAATACTTGAGTGTTTAGAAGTGATTAATTACATAACAGAATATGGTCAAGGTCACTTTCTTTACTCCCGTATAGTTGATAAAATTATGACTACAATTCCCATTTTTTATGACTACAATTCCCATAGCAAGCTTTAGTAAAATGTAGGAGTTTGCTATATTTAAAAATCAGATAATTTGCATAAGATTGGTCTGTGAATTGACGACGTCACTGTGATTCATTTTCCGAGAAATCCAAGTGAAAAATAATGTTCATGTAAGGAGTTAAAATACTTTTGTCACCCGTACAACTTGCATAACATCCAAATGCACATTCACATTTTTTTTTCTCAGTATTTCTATATAGAGTCTCTGATATTTCGTTTTCTCATTTAGTACCTGTCACTAAATCAGCAACGGAAGGTGAAATGTTTGTTTCTACTTTTCGCGCAAAGCTAAAGCATGTCTATCTATGTTAGCCGTCCCTTATTTAGCAGTTTAGAACTAGAGGAGAAACAGCTAGTCATCACCACCCACCGCCAAATCTTTGGCTAATCTTTAACCAACGATGAATAGGATAAAGAGCCACTTTATAACTCCACCACGACTGAAAAGGCGAGTATTTTGGGTGTGACGGAGATTCCATCCCGCGACCATGAGATTGCAAGTCGAGACCCCTAAATACCTGGCCTATGACACCATATACAAAATATCATGTTCAATGGCACTTCCTAAAACTCGTGGCCTCTCTTTCCCGAATGAACGAATAGAGGTAATCTAAACACTGTGATGTGATTTCGTTTAATTCAGTTTCTGTTTATAATTTATTTTTATATATACCTATAACGAATGTCAACAAATCAATTGACATTGGGCTTTACACTGATAAGTCGAAGGTGCTACAAACGCGAAAACAAAAAGTCACAGTGTTATATCATCCTGAGAACAATAAACATTAAGTGTCAAGTTAATCATGTTACATTTGCATGTTATGTTGTGTACCAAACATTATTATAAGCCTACTTGTTCAGTGGAATGTCATTTTGTAAGAACTTTCAAGGAACTGTTTTCACAGGTGCCACTTGAAATAATTTCATACGTTCATCACAACTAACGAAGAAATCTCAAGAATATGGTTTCAAATTAATGTACATTATCCTAACTGTTAAAAATAAATAATCGAGGGGGTGTAGCTCAGTGGTAGAGCATTCGACTGCAGATCGAGAGGTCCCTGGTTCAATCCCGGGCGCCCCCTATGTGTAACCTTTTGTTGTTTACCAACATCGTAAACAGTGACGGAAGATTTTAACATAATCTTACGTTGGAGGAGAAGGAAAGACCTTCCACAATTTTTTCGGGGATTAGTTGAACGCTTGACTGGAATTTGTGATTCAAAGTTCGACAATTGGAACTTGTTATCGTTCTCAACTACAAATAAGTAAACCTGTAGTCACTGGAAATTAAACAGTTTAAATGAATCTAAATAATTATACAAATTCGAATGAATTGTACACAAGCCAGTGGAACACATTTCTCTTTATGCGTGTATTTTACACATATTTTTCTCTACGTTACATAGTTTTCTCTATGCACAGTTCCAAATATCCATACCTATTTGATAGTCACGCTGTAAAATAAAACTCTACATACTCGTCAAGCTTCTCGTTCGAAATATCGCGGAATTTCATAACTCAAAACTCGTCAGTTCAAATCCTCGTATCCATCAAATGGTTCTTACGATGGGTTCTTATTCTGTACAAATTTTCTTAAAGTTTGTAAAACTGTAACAATGTGATATTTTGTGTGTGTGTGTTAGTACATCAGGGTATACAACCAGTGTTTCTTTTCGTTCACTGAGTGAATACGACCACATGCGCGCCACGTCACCGTTAGTTTGTTTGGAGGGTAGTGATACTAGGCCTAACCTAAGAGATCATTCTTATTTTCACTTGCGTCGCTTGATTTACAGTGTCGGATGTAAAACAGAGTCTTTAGCAAATTATGGTCCATTACTATATTACATTGAATGGACCTGTTACATCACAGCTTCATAAGGACATTTAAGTATTTCGATATCTTTGGCGAAAAATATTACAAAAGGTAAAGTGACGATCGATGGTTCAAATAGAGAGAATATGGTATTTAAGCGAAAACCTAATTTTCTCTTAATTTGGTAATAAATGATCCAATATAACATTATAAGCATACAGGCTCGAATTGGCTCTCTGGAGGAGCTCAGAAATTCAATGCTGGCGATTGGCGTTAGATTTTATACAATACCACATAATATTTCTTGCACATTAAGATTTCGTTGCATCGTATTAGCAACAGTAAATCTTCTAGCGTGTACTGTCGGTGCTAGAATGATTCTGACTGGCTGCCTTGCTTCTAGTCAGTAGTCAAAAATTAGAGACAGCGGAAGGCGTAAACACAAAACAAATACATAAGCATATTCATCATTATAACTTCACATTGTAGAAATACCATATGAAGTAAGTGTTTATTGTTCTCTTCAAATATATATATATACACATATACTGTAATGTAAATATCACTGAATATAAAACATTGTTTAAGAAGTGTGTTTTGTTTACAAGAACAAAAAATTGCTTCTAGTCAGTAGTCAAAAATTAAGGACAGCGGAAGGCGTAAACACAAAACAAATACATATGCATATTCATCATTATAACTTCACATTGTAGAAATACCATCGTCGGTAAATATCACTGAATATAAAACATTGTTTAAAGACAAATTTTCATCGAATACTTGAGTGTTTAGAAATGATTAATTACATAACAGAATATGGTCAAGGTCACTTCCTTTACTCCCGTATAGTTGATAAAATTATGACTACAATTCCCATTTTTTAATAGCAAGCTTTAGTAAAACGTAGGAGTTTGCTATATTTAAAAATCAGATAATTTGCATAAGATTGGTCTGTGAATTGACGACGTCACTGTGATTCATTTTCCGAGAAATCCAAGTGAAAAATAATGTTCATGTAAGGAGTTAAAATACTTTTGTCACCCGTACAACTTGCATAACATCCAAATGCACATTCACATTTTTTTTTCTCAGTATTTCTATATAGAGTCTCTGATATTTCGTTTTCTCATTTAGTACCTGTCACTAAATCAGCAACGGAAGGTGAAATGTTTGTTTCTACTTTTCGCGCAAATCTAAAGCATGTCTATCTATGTTAGCCGTCCCTTATTTAGCAGTTTAGAATTAGTGGAGAAACAGCTAGTCATCACCACCCACCGCCAAATCTTTGGCTAATCTTTAACCAACGATGAATAGGATAAAGAGCCACTTTATAACTCCACCACGACTGAAAAGGCGAGTATTTTGGGTGTGACGGAGATTCCATCCCGCGACCATGAGATTGCAAGTCGAGACCCCTAAATACCTGGCCTATGACACCATATACAAAATATCATGTTCAATGGCACTTCCTAAAAACTCGTGGCCTCTCTTTCCCGAATGAACGAATAGAGGTAATCTAAACACTGTGATGTGATTTCGTTTAATTCAGTTTCTGTTTATAATTTATTTTTATATATACCTATAACGAATGTCAACAAATCAATTGACATTGGGCTTTACACTGATAAGTCGAAGGTGCTACAAACGCGAAAACAAAAAGTCACAGTATTATATCATCCTGAGAACAATAAACATTAAGTGTCAAGTTAATCATGTTACATTTGCATGTTATGTTGTGTACCAAACATTATTATAAGCCTACTTGTTCAGTGGAATGTCATTTTTGTAAGAACTTTCAAGGAACTGTTTTCACAGGTGCCACTTGAAATAATTTCATACGTTCATCACTACTAACGAAGAAATCTCAAGAATATGGTTTCAAATTAATGTACATTATCCTAACTGTTAAAAATAAATAATCGAGGGGGTGTAGCTCAGTGGTAGAGCATTCGACTGCAGATCGAGAGGTCCCTGGTTCAATCCCGGGCGCCCCCTATGTGTAACCTTTTGTTGTTTACCAACATCGTAAACAGTGACGGAAGATTTCAACATAATCTTACGTTGGAGGAGAAGGAAAGACCTTCCACAATTTTTTCGGGGATTAATTGAACGCTTGACTGGAATTTGTGATTCAAAGTTCGACAATTGGAACTTGTTATCGTTCTCAACTACAAATAAGTAAACCTGTAGTCACTGGAAATTAAACAGTTTAAATGAATCTAAATAAGTATACAAATTCGAATGAATTGTACACAAGCCAGTGGAACACATTTCTCTTTATGCGTGTATTTTACACATATTTTTCTCTACGTTACATAGTTTTCTCTATGCACAGTTCCAAATATCCATACCTATTTGATAGTCACGCTGTAAAATAAAACTCTACATACTCGTCAAGCTTCTCGTTCGAAATATCGCGGAATTTCATAACTCAAAACTCGTCAGTTCAAATCCTCGTATCCATCAAATGGTTCTTACGATGGGTTCTTATTCTGTACAAATTTTCTTAAAGTTTGTAAAACTCTAACAATGTGATATTTTGTGTGTGTGTGTTAGTACATCAGGGTATACAACCAGTGTTTCTTTTCGTTCACTGAGTGAATACGACCACATGCGCGCCACGTCACCGTTAGTTTGTTTGGAGGGTAGTGATACTAGGCCTAACCTAAGAGAGCATTCTTATTTTCACTTACGTCGCTTGATTTACAGTGTCGGATGTAAAACAACGTCTTTAGCAAATTATGGTCCATTACTATATTAAAGTGAATGGACCTGTTACATCACAGCTTCATAAAACATTTAAGTATTTCGATATCTTTGGCGAAAAATATTACAAAAGGTAAAGTGACGATCGATCGTTCAAATAGAGAGAATATGGTATTTAAGGGAAAACCTACTTTTCTCTTAATTTGGTAATAAATGATCCAATATAACATTATAAGCATACAGGCTCGAAATGGCCCTCTGGAGGAGCTCAAAAATTCAATGCTAGCGATTGGCGTTAGATTTTATACAATACCACATAATATTTCTTGCACATTAAGATTTCGTTGCATCGTATTAGCAACAGTAAATCTTCTAGCGTGTACTGTCGGTGCTAGAATGATTCTGACTGGCTGCCTTGCTTCTAGTCAGTAGTCAAAAAATTAGAGACAGCGGAAGGCGTAAACACAAAACAAATACATAAGCATATTCATCATTATAACTTCACATTGTAGAAATACCATATGAAGTAAGTGTTTATTGTTCTCTTCAAATATATATATATACACATATACTGTAATGTAAATATCACTGAATATAAAACATTGTTTAAGAAGTGTGTTTTGTTTACAAGAACAAAAAATTGGCAAATTCATCGTCGGGAAAGACGAATTTCGAATACTTGAGTGTTTAGAAATGATTAATTACATAACAGAATATGGTCAAGGTCACTTCCTTTACTCCCGTATAGTTGATAAAATTATGACTACAATTCCCATTTTTTAATAGCAAGCTTTAGTAAAACGTAGGAGTTTGCTATATTTAAAAATCAGATAATTTGCATAAGATTGGTCTGTGAATTGACGACGTCACTGTGATTCATTTTCCGAGAAATCCAAGTGAAAAATAATGTTCATGTAAGGAGTTAAAATACTTTTGTCACCCGTACAACTTGCATAACATCCAAATGCACATTCACATTTTTTTTTCTCAGTATTTCTATATAGAGTCTCTGATATTTCGTTTTCTCATTTAGTACCTGTCACTAAATCAGCAACGGAAGGTGAAATGTTTGTTTCTACTTTTCGCGCAAATCTAAAGCATGTCTATCTATGTTAGCCGTCCCTTATTTAGCAGTTTAGAATTAGTGGAGAAACAGCTAGTCATCACCACCCACCGCCAAATCTTTGGCTAATCTTTAACCAACGATGAATAGGATAAAGAGCCACTTTATAACTCCACCACGACTGAAAAGGCGAGTATTTTGGGTGTGACGGAGATTCCATCCCGCGACCATGAGATTGCAAGTCGAGACCCCTAAATACCTGGCCTATGACACCATATACAAAATATCATGTTCAATGGCACTTCCTAAAAACTCGTGGCCTCTCTTTCCCGAATGAACGAATAGAGGTAATCTAAACACTGTGATGTGATTTCGTTTAATTCAGTTTCTGTTTATAATTTATTTTTATATATACCTATAACGAATGTCAACAAATCAATTGACATTGGGCTTTACACTGATAAGTCGAAGGTGCTACAAACGCGAAAACAAAAAGTCACAGTATTATATCATCCTGAGAACAATAAACATTAAGTGTCAAGTTAATCATGTTACATTTGCATGTTATGTTGTGTACCAAACATTATTATAAGCCTACTTGTTCAGTGGAATGTCATTTTGTAAGAACTTTCAAGGAACTGTTTTCACAGGTGCCACTTGAAATAATTTCATACGTTCATCACTACTAACGAAGAAATCTCAAGAATATGGTTTCAAATTAATGTACATTATCCTAACTGTTAAAAAAATAAATAATCGAGGGGTGTAGCTCAGTGGTAGAGCATTCGACTGCAGATCGAGAGGTCCCTGGTTCAATCCTGGCGCCCCTATGTGTACCTTTTGTTGTTTACCAACATCGTAAACAGTAACGGAAGATTTTAGCATAATCTTACGTTGGAGGAGAAGGAAAGACCTTCCACAATTTTTCGGGGATTAATTGAACGCTTGACTGGAATTTGTGATTCAAAGTTCGACAATTGGAACTTGTTATCGTTCTCAACTACAAATAAGTAAACCTGTAGTCACTGGAAATTAAACAGTTTAAATGAGTCTAAATAATTATACAAATTCGAATGAATTGTACACAAGCCAGTGGAACACATTTCTCTTTATGCGTGTATTTTACACATATTTTTCTCTACGTTACATAGTTTTCTCTATGCACAGTTCCAAATATCCATACCTATTTGATAGTCACGCTGTAAAATAAAACTCTACATACTCTTCAAGCTTCTCGTTCGAAATATCGCGGAATTCCATAACTCAAAACTCGTCAGTTCAAATCCTCGTATCCACCAAATGGTTCTTACGATGGGTTCTTATTATGTACAAATTTTCTTAAAGTTTGTAAAACTGTAACAATGTGATATTTTGTGTGTGTGTGTTAGTACATCAGGGTATACAACCAGTGTTTCTTTTCGTTCACTGAGTGAATACGACCACATGCGCGCCACGTCACCGTTAGTTTGTTTGAGGGTAGTGATACTAGGCCTAACCTAAGAGAGCATTCTTATTTTCACTTACGTCGCT
>NC_134830.1:148165087-148200935 GCF_004210375.1 Tachypleus tridentatus
GGTGCTGTACGATATAACACAGTTTAATTACAACAGTACAATGTGCTATACGATAAACACAGTTTAATTACAAAAATACACGGTGCTGAACGATATAACACAGTTTAATTACAACAGTACACGGTGCTGTACGATATAATACAGTTTAATTACAAGAGTACACGGTGCTCTACGATATAACACAGTTTAATTACAACAATTTACGGTCCTGTACGATATAACACAGTTTAATTAGAACAATACACTGTTCTATACGATATAATACAGTTCAATTACAAAAGCACAAGGTAGTGTACGACATAATACAGTTTAATTACACCAATACACGGTGCTTTACGATATAATACCGATTAATTACAACAATACACGACAGTGCTGTACGATATAATACAGTTTAATTGCAAAAGTACAAGGTGCTGTACGATATAACACAGTTTAATTACAACAATACACAGTGCTTTACGATATAACACAGTTTAATTACAACAGTACACGGTGCTGTACGATATAACACAATTTAATTACAACAATTCACCAAGCTATACGCTATCACACAATTTAATTATAACAATATACGGTGTTTTACTATATAACACAGTTTAATTACAATAGTACACGGTGCTGTACGATATAACACAGTTTAATTACAACAATACACAGTGCTTTACGATATAACACAGTTTAATTACAAAAGTACAAGGTGCTGTACGATATAACACAGTTTAATTACACTACACGGTGCTTTACGATATAAACACAGTTTAATTACAAAAGTACAAGGTGCTGTACGATATAACACAGTTTAATTACAACACAACACGGTGCTGTACGATATAACACAGTTTAATTACAACACTACACGGTGCTTTACGATATAACACAGTTTAATTACAACAGTGCTGTACGATATAATACAGTTTAATTACAAAAGAACAATGTGCTGTACGATATAAAACAGTTTAATTACAAAAAACATGGTGCTGTATGTTATAACACAGTTTAATTACAACAGTACAAAGATGCTTTACGATATAACACAGTTTAATTACAACAGTACACGGTGCTGTACGATATAACACAGTTTAATTACAAAAATACACTGTGCTGTACGATATAACACAGTTTAAAAACAACAGTACAATGTGCTATACGATGAATATCAGTTTAATTACAACAATTCACGGTGTTCTAGGATATACCATAATTTAATTATAACAGTACACGGTGCTGTTCGATATAACACAGTTTAATTACAAGTACATGGTGTTGTACGATATAATACAGTTTAATTACAACAATGACTGTGCTGTACGATATAATACAGTTTATTTACAAAATGACAAGGAGCTGTTTGATATAACACAGTTTAATTACAACAAAACATGGTGTTGTGGGCTATAACACAGTTTAATTTTAACAATAGACGGTGCTATATGTTGTAACACATATTAATTACAACAGTAAAAAGTGCTGAACGATATAACACACTTTAATTATACCAATACACGGTGCTTTACGATATAACACAGTTTAATTAGACCAGTACATGGTGCTCTACGACATAACACATTTTAATTACAACAGTACACGGTGCTATACTACATAACACAGTTTAATTACAACAGTACACGGAACTTTACGACATAATACAATTTATTGCAAAAGTACAAGGTGCTGTACCATATAACACAGTTTATTTAGAACAATACACGGTGCTTTACGATATAACACAGTTTAATTACAACAAAACACTGGTGCTGTACGATATAACACAATTTAATTACAACAATACACTGTGCTGTACGATATAATACAGTTTAATTACAAAAGTACAAGGTGCTGTACGATATAACACAGTTTAATTACAACAATACACGGTGCTTTACGATATAACACAGTTTAATTACAACAGTACACGGTGCTGTACGATATAACACAGTTTAATTACAACAATACACTGTGCTATACGATATAATACAGTTTAATTACAAAAGAACCAGGTGTTGTACCATATAACACAATTTAATAAAAACAATACACGGTGTTTCACTACATAACACCGTTTAATTTCAACACTACAGGGTGCTGTACGATATAACACAGTTTAATAACAAAAGTAGAATATGCTGTACAATATAACATAGTAAAATTATAACAATACACAGTTCTTTACGATATAACACAGTTTAATTACACAAATACACGGTGCTTTACAATATAACACAGCTTTATTACAACAGAACACCGTGCTGCAAAATATAACACAGTTTAATTACAACAATAAACCGTGCTATACGATAAACATAGTTTAATTAGAATAATAAACGGTGCTGTATGTTGTAACACAGATTAATTACAACAGTACAAGGTGCTGTTCGATATAACACACTCTAATTACACCAATAAACGGTGCTTTACGATATAATACAGTTTAATTACAACAATTCTCGGTGTTATTCGATATAACACAATTTAATTACACCAATGCATAGTTCTGTGCGATATAACACAGTTTAATTACAACACAACATTGTACTGTACTATATAATACAGTTTTATTATAAAAATACAAGGTGCTCTTCGATATTACACAGTTTAATTACAATATACCACGCTGATATACGATATAATACAGTTTAATTACAAAATGAAATGGTGCTGTGCGATATAACACAGTTTAATTACAACAGAACATGGTGCTGTCCGATATAACACTGTTTAATTTCAACAATAGACGGTGCTGTATGTTGTAACACAGCTTAATTACAACAGTACATGTTGCTGTACGATATAACACAGTTTAATTACACCAATACACGGTGCTTTACGATATAACACAGTTTAATTACAACAGTACACGGTGCTGTACGATATAACACAGTTTAATTACAACAATTCACGGTGCTGTACGATATAACACAGTTTAATTACAACAATACACGGTGCTGTACGATATAACACAGTTTAATTACAAAATGAAAAGCTGCTGTACGATATAACACAGTTTAATTAAAACAGAACATGGTGCTGTCTGATATAAAACAGTTTAATTTCAACTATAGACGGTGTTGTATATTGTAACACAGATTACTTACAACAGTACAAGTTGCTGAACGATATAACACACTTTAATTATACCAATACACAGTGCTTTACCATATAACACAATTTAATTACAACAGTACACGGTGCTGTAGATATAACACAGTTTAATTACAACAGTACACGGAATTGTACGATATAATACAGTTTAATTGCAAAAGTAAAAGGTTCTCTATCATATAACACAGTTTATTTACAACAATACAAAGAGGTTTACGATATTACCTAGTTAATATACAACGGTTTCTGTGGTTCTCAACCATATAACACAGTTTATTTACAAAAATACACAGAGCTTTACGATATTACTCATTTAAAATACAACGGTACACTATGGTGTACGATATAACACAATTTAATTACAACAATTCACCGTGCTCTACGCTATCACACAATTTAATTACAACAATACACGGTGCTATACGATATAACACAGTTTAATTAGAACAAAATGTGCTACGATATAATACAGTTTAATTACAACAATATACTGTGCTTTACGATATAATACAGTTTAATTACAACAGTACACGGTGCTGTACGATATAACACAGTTTAATTACAACAGTACACGGTGCTGTACGATATAACACAGTTTAATTACAACAGTACAAGGTGCTGTACGATATAACACAGTTTAATTACACCAATACACGGTGCTTTACGATATAACACAGTTTAATTACAAGAGTACACGGTGCTCTACGATATAACACAGTTTAATTCGCCAGTACACGGTTCTTTACGATATAACACAGTTTATTTACACCAATTTACGGTTCTCTACCATATAAAACAGTTTAATTACAACAATACATTTTGCTTTACGATATATTACAGTTTAATTTTAAAAGGAATAGATGCTGTACGATATAACACAGTTTAATTACAACAGTACACTGTGCTGTAAGATATAACACAATTTAATTACAACAATACACAGTCTTATAATATACAACACATTTTATTTACAAAAGTACAAGGTGCTTTACGATACACCACAGTTTAATTACAACAGAACATGGTGCTGTACGATATAATACAGTTTCATTACAAAAGTACAAGGTGCTGTACGATATAGCATAATTTAATTACAACAATAGACGGTGCTGTATGTTGTAACACAGATTAATTACAACAGTACAAGGTGCTGTACGATATAACACAGTTTAATTACAAAAATACACTGTGCTGTACGATATAACACAGTTTAATTACAACACTACACCGTGCTCTACCATATAACACAGTTTAATTACAACAGTACACGGTGTTGTACGATATAACACAGTTTAATTACAACAATACACGGAATATACGATATAACATGGTTTAATTACAACAGTACACTTTGCTGTACGATATAACACAGTTTAATTACAACAGAACATGGTGCTGTACGATATAACACAGTTTAATTACAACAATACAAGGTGCTGTACGATATAACACAGTTTAATTACAAAAGTACACGGAACTTTACTATATAATACAGTTTAATTACAAAAGTACAAGGTGCTGAACGATATAACATAATTTAATTACAACAATACACAGAGCTTTACGATATAACACAGTTTAATTACAACAATACATAGTGTTTTACGATATAAAACAGTTTAATTAACTAATACACGCTGCTGTACGATATAACACAGTTTAATTACAAATCTACACTGTGCTGTACGATATAACACAGTTTAATTACAAAATAGAACATGGTGCTGTACGATATAAAACAGTTTAATTACAACAATAGACGGTGTGTATTATATAACACAGTTTAATTACAACAGTACAAGGTGCTGTACGATATAACACAGTTTAATTACACCAATATACTGTGCTTTACGATATAACACAGTTTAATTACAACACTACACGGTGCTGTACGATATAACTCAGTTTAATTACAACAATACAGAGTGCTTTACGATATAAAACAGTTTAATTACAACAGTACACGGTGCTGTACGATATAACACAGTTTAATTACAACAGTACACGGTGCTGTACGATATAATACAGTTTAATTACAAAAAGTACAAAGTGCTATACGATATAACACAGTTTAATTACAAAAGAACACGGTTTTGTTTGATATAACACAGTTTAATTACAACAGTACACGGTGTTGAACGATATAATACAGTTTAATTACAACAATACACTGTGCTGTACGATATAACACAGTTTAATTACAACAGTACACGGTGTTGTACGATATAACACAGTTAATTACAAAAATTGACGGTGCTGTATGTTGTAACACATATTACTTAGAACAGTAAACTGAGCTGTATCATATAACACACATTAATTACACCAATACATGGTGCTTTACGATATAACACAGTTAAAATAAAACAGTACACTGTGCTCTATCATATAACACAATTTAATTACAACAAGACACGGTGCTGTACGATATACCACAGTTTAATTACAAAAATTCACGGTGCTATACGATATAACACAGTTTAATTACAACAGAAGAGGGAGCTGTATGTTGTAACACAGATTAATTACAACAGTACAAGGTGCTGTACGATATCACACAGTTTAATTATCAAAATATATTGTGCTTTACGATATAACACAGTTGGATTACAACACTTTTCGGTGCTTTATGATATAACCCAGTTTAATTACCATAGTTCACGGTGCTTTACGATATAACACAGTATAGTTACAACAGTACAAGTGTGCTCCATAATGTAAGTCTGTTTAATTTCAAAAATTCACGGTGCTGTACGATATAACACAGTTTAATTACAACAGTACACGGTGTTGTACGATATAACACAGTTTAATTACAAAATACACGGTGCTGTACGATATAACACAGTTTAATTACAACAATTCACGGAGCTGTACGACATAACAAAGTTTAATTACAACACTACACGGTGCTATACGATATAACACAATTTAATTACAACAGTACACGGTGTTGTACGATATGATACAGTTTAATTACTACAATACACAGTGCTGTACGAATATGGTGTTGTGTGATGTAGCACAGGTTAATTACAACAATAGCCGAAATGTATGTTGTAACACAGATTAGTTGCAACAGTACTCTTTGCTGTACGATAAAACACAGTTTAATTACAAAAGTACAAATTCTGTACAATATAGCACAGTTTAATTACAACAGAATATGGTGATGTATATTGTAACACAGATTATTTACAACAATACAAGGTGCTTCACCATATAACACAATTTAATTACAACAGTACACGGTGTTTTACTATATAATACAGTTTAATTACATTAGAACATGGTGCTGTACGATATAACACAGTTGAAATACAAAAATAGACGGTGCTGTATATTGTAACACAGTTTAATTACAACAGCACAAAGTGCTGTAAGATATCACACAGTTTAAGTACTCGAATACACTATGCTTTACGATATAATACAATTTAATTACAGAAGTACAAGGTGATTTTCGATATAAATCAGTATAATTACAACAGTAAACGGTGCTGTACGATATAACACAGTTTAATTACAACAGTACACGGTGCTTTACCATATAACACAGTTTAATTACAAAAATTCACGGTGCTGTACGATATAACACAGTTTAATTACAACAGTACACGGTGCTGTACGATATAACACAGTTTAATTACAACAATACACGGTGCTGTACGATATAACACAGTTTAATTACAACAGTACACGGTGCTGTACGATATAACACAGTTTAATTACAACAATACACAGTGCTTTACGATATAAAACAGTTTAATTAACCAGTACACGTTGCTGTACGATATAACACAGTTTAGTTACATCAATTCACGGTGCTATACGATATAACACAGTTTAATTACAAAAGTACAAGGTGCTATACGATATAACATAGTTTAAATACAACAGTATACGGTGTTGAACGATATAATACAGTTTAATTACAACAATACACTGTGCTGTACGATATAGAACAGTGTAATTACAATAGTACACGGTGTTGTGCGATATAGCACAGTTAATTACAAAAATTGACGATGCTGTATGTTTTAACACATATTACTTAGAACAGTTAACTGAGCTGTATGATATAACACACATTAATTACACCAATGCATGGTGCTTTACGATATAACACAGTTCAATTAGAACAGTACATTGTTCTCTACCATATAACACAATTTAATTACAACATGACACGGTGCTGTACGATATACCACAGTTTAATTACAAAAATTCACGGTGCTATACGATATAACACAGTTTAATTACAACAGTACACGGAACTGTACGATATAATACAGTTAAATTGCAAAAGTAGAAGGTGCTGTACCATATAAAACAGTTTGTTTACAACAATACACAGAGCTTTACGATATTACCCAGTTCAAATGCAACGGTACACTGTTGTGTACGATATAACACAATTTAATTACAACAATACACGGTGTTTCACTATATAACACCGTTTAATTACAACAGTACAGAGTGCTGTACGATATAACACAGTTTATTTATACTACACCGTGCTGTACGATATAATACAGTTTAATTACAAAAGTACAAGGTGCTTTACGATATACCACAGTTTAATTACAACACGACATGGTGCTGTACGATGTAATACTATTTAATTTCAACAATACACAGTTCTTTAGGATATGAAACAGTTTAATTACAAAAAAACAAGCTGTTGTACGATATAACACAGTTTAAATACAACAATAAACAGAGAGTTACGATATAAGAGTTTAATTAAAAAGTACACTGTGCCATACGATAAAACTCAGTTTAATTACAACAAAACACGGTGCTGTACGATATAATACAGTTTAAATACAACATTACACTGTGCTGTACGATATAACACACTGTAATTACAATAGTACACGGTGTTGTGCGATATAGCATAGGTTAATTACAACAATAGACGGTGCTGTACGATATAATACAGTTTAATTACAAAAGTACAAGATGCTTTACGATATAACGCAGTTTAATTACACCAATACACGGTGCTTTACGATATAATACAATTTAATTAAAAGAGTACATGGTGCTGTACAATATAACACAGTTTAATTACAATAGGACATGGTACTGTACGATATATTACAGTTTAATTACAAAAGTACAAGGTGCTGTACGATATAACACAATTTAATTACAACAATATACAGTGTTTTACTATATAACACAGTTTAATAATAAAAGTACACGGTGCTTTACGATGTAACACAGTTTAATTACAACAATACAACGGTACTTTACGATATAACAATGTTTAATTACAACAATACACAATTCTCTACGATATGAAACAATTTTATTACAACAGTACACGGTGCTGTACGATATAATACAGTATAATAACAAAAGTACATTGTGCTGTACGATATAACACAGTTTAATTACAAAGAACATGGTGCTGTACGATATAACACAGTTAAAATACAACAATAGACGGTGCTGTATATTGTAACAGAGATTAATCACAACAGTACAAAGTGCTGTACGATATCACACAGTTTAAGTACACGAATACTTTATGCTTTACGATATAATACAATTTAATTACAAAAATACAAGGTGATTTTCGATATAACTCAGTGTAATTACAGCAGTAGACGGTGCTGTATGTTATAACACAGTTTAATTACCTCAGTACACGGTGCTTTACCATATAACAAAGTTTAATTACAAAATTCACGGTGCTCTTCGATATAACACACTTTGATTACAATAGCACAAAGTGTTGTACGATATAATATAGTTTAATTACAACAATACACTGTGCTTTACGATATAACACAGTTTAATTACAACAGTACACGGTGTTGTACGATATAACACAGTTTAATTACAAGAGATCCTAGTGCTAAACAATATAACACAGTTTCATTACTAAAATGAACGTTGCTGTATGTTGTAACATAGAGTAATTACAACATTACAAGGTGCTGTACGATATAACACAATTTAATTACAAGAATAGACGGTGCTGTACGTTATCACACAGTTTAACTACAAAAGTACACGGTGCTGTACGATATAACATAGTTTATTTATGAGAATACACCGGTCTTTACGATATAACACAGTTTAATTACAAAAGTACACAGTACTTTACGATATAACACTGTTTAATTCCAACAATACACAGTGCTGTACGATATAAACAGTTTAATTACAAAAATTCACGGTGCTGTTCGATATAACACAGTTTAATTACAACAGAACACGGTGCTGTACGATATAACACAGTTTAATTACAACAATACACGGTGCTGTATATTATAACACAGTTTAATTACAACAGTACAAAGTGCTGTACGATATAATACAGTTTAATTACAAAAATACAAGGTGTTGTACGATATAACACAGTTTAATTAAAACAATACACGGTGCTTTACGATATAACACAGTTTAATTACAACAGTACACGGTGCTGTACGATATAACACAGTTTAATTACAACAGTACACGGTGCTGTACGATATAACACAGTTTAATTACAACAATACAAGGTGCTGTACGATATAACACAGTTTAATTACAAAAGTACAAAGTGCTGTACGATATAACACAGTTTAATTACAACAGATCATGGTGCTGTACGATATATTACAGTTTAATTACAAAAGGACAAGGTGCTGTACGATATAACACAGTTTAATTACAACAATACACGGTGCTTTACGATATAACACAGTTTAATTACAACAGTACACGGTGCTTTACGATATAACACAGTTTTTTTACACTGCACGGTGCTGAACGATATAATACAGTTTAATTACAACACTACACGATAGTGTACGATATAATACAGTTTAATTACAAAAGTACAACTGCTGTACGATATAACACAATTTAATTACAACAATACACAGTGCTTTACGATATAACACAGTTTAATTACAACAGTACACGGTGCTGTACGATATAATACAGTTTAATTACAAAAGTACAAGGTGCTTTACGATATAACACAGTTTAATTACAACAATACACGGTGCTGTATTTTATAACACAGTTTAATTACAACAGTACAAGTTGCTGTACGATATAACACAGTTTAATTACAACAAATACACGGTGCTGTACGATATAACACAGTTTAATTACAACAGTACACGGTGCTGTACGATATAACACAGTTTAATTACAACAATACACGGTGCTTTACGATATAACACAGTTTAATTACAACAATACACGGTGCTTTACGATATAACACAGTTTAATGACACTAATAGACGGTGCTTTACGATATACACAGTTTAATTACAAATGTACACTGTGACTACGATATAACACAGTTTAATTACAACAGTACACAGTGCTGTACGATATAACACAGTTTAATTACAACAATACACAGTGCTCTACGATATAACACAGTTTAATTACAACAGTACACGGTGCTGTACGATATAACACAGTTTAATTACAACAATACACAGTGTTCTACGATATAACACAGTTTAATTACAACACTTCACGGTGCTTTACGATATAAAACAGGTTAATTACAACAAGACACAGTGCTTTACGATATAACACAGTTTAATTACAACAATCACGGTGCTTTACGATATAACACAGTTTAATTACAACATAACACGGTGTTGTACGATATAACACAGTTTATTACAACAATACACGGTGCTGTACGCATTTCAAGAACACAGTTTGATAACACTAGTATATAGTGCTAAATGCATTCCAAATAACACAGTTTAATTACAACAGTACAAAAAGCTCTACGATATAAACAGTTTAATTACAACAGTACAAAGGTCTACGATATAAACAGTTTAATTACAACAATACACGGTGCTTTACGATATAACACAGTTTAATTACAACAGTACACGGTGCTTTACGATATAACACAGTTTAATTACAACAGTACACGGTGCTGTACGATATAAAACAGTTTAATTACAACAATACACGGTGCTGTACGATATAACACAGTTTAATTACAAAATTACACGGTGCTGTACGATATAACACAGTTTAATTACAAAATTTCACGGTGCTGTACGATATAACACAGTTTAATTACAACAATTCACGGTGCTCTACGATATAACACAGTTTAATTACAACAATACACGGTGTTGTACGATATAACACAGTTTAATTACAACAATACACTGTGCTGTACGATATAACACAGTTTAATTACAACAGTACACGGTGTTATGCGATATAACACAAGTTAATTACAATAATAAACGGTGCTGTACGATATAATACAGTTTAATTACAAAAGTACAACGTGCTGTACGATATAACACAGTTTAATTACAAAAGGACAAGGTGCTGTACGATATAACACAGTTTAATTACACCAATACACGGTGCTTTACGATATAACACAGTTTAATTACAAACAGTACACGGTGCTGTACGATATAACACAGTTTAATTACAACAGTACACGGTGCTTACGATATAACACAGTTTAATTACAACAGTACACGGTATTTTACTATATAACACAGTTTATTACAACAGTACCCCGTGCTGTACCATATAACACACTTTAATTACAACAGTAAACGGTTCTGTGCGATATAACACAATTTAATTACAAAAAATACACGGTGCTGTACGATATAACACAGTTTAATTACAAAAAACACACGGTGCTGTACGATATAACACAGTTTAATTACAACAATACACGGTGCTTTACGATATAACACAGTTTAATTACAATAAAATATGGTCCTGTACGATATAACACAGTTTAATTACAACAATACACGGTGCTGTACGATATAACACAGTTTAATTACAACAGTACAAGGTGCTGTACGATAACACAAAGTTTAATTACAACAATACACGGTGCTGTACGATATAACACAGTTTAATTACAACATTACACGGTGCTGTACGATATAATTAATTACAAAAATACACGGTGCTGTACGATATAACACAGTTTAATTACAACAGTACATAGTGCTAAATACTATAAATAACACAGTTTAATTACAACAATACAAAGGTGCTGTACGATATAACACAGTTTAATTACAACAATACACGGTGCTTTACGATATAACACAGTTTAATTACAACATTACATGGTGCTGTACATATAACACAGTTTAATTACAACAATACACGGTGCTGTACGATATAACACAGTTTAATTACAACAATACACGGTGCTTACGATATAATACAGTTTAATTACAACAATACATTGTGCTGTACGATATAACACAGTGTAGATACAAAAGGACAAGGTGCTGTACAATGAAACACAGTTTAATTACAACAGATCATGGTGCTGTACGATGTAACACAATTTAATTACAACAATACACGGTGATTTACAATATAACACAGTTTAATTATAAGAGTACACGGAGTTGTACGATATGACACAGTTTAATTACAACAGTACACGGTGCTGTACGATATAACACAGTTTAATTACAATACTGCAAGATAGTGTACGATATAATACAGTTTAATTACAAAAGTACAAGGTGCTTTACGATATAACACAATTTAATAACAACAATATACAGTGTTTTACTATATATCACAGTTTAATTACAACAGTACACCATGCTGTACGATATAACACAATTTAATTAGACTACACAGTACTGTACGATATAATACACTTTAATTACAAAAGTACAAGGTACTTGACCATATAACACACTTTAATTACAATAGTACTCTGTGCTAAACGATTAACACAGTTTAATTACAACAATATACGGTTCTGTACGATATAACACAGTTTAATTACAACAGATCATGGTGCTGTACGATATTACATCATTTCAAAGTAATGTAAGTTATAACACAGTTTAATTAAAACAATACACGATGTTTTACGATAAAACACAGTTTAATTACAATAGTACTCTGTGATGTACGATATAATACAATTTAATCAAAAAAGTACAAAGTTCTATAATGTATATTACAGTTTAATTACAATAGAACATGGTGTTCTAAGATATAATACAGTTTAATTACAAAATGACAAGGTACTGAACGATATAACACAGTTCAATTTTAACAGAACATGGTGCTGTACGATATAACACACTTTATATACAACAATAGACGGTGCTGTATGATGTAACACAGATTAATTACAACAATACAAGGTGCTGTAGGATATAATACAGTTTAATTACAAACGTACAAGATGCTCCACAATATACGCAATTTAATTACAATAGAACATGGTGCTGTACGATATAACACAGTTTAATTAAAACAATACTGTACGATATAACACAGTTAAAATACGACAATAGACGGTGCTGTATAATGTAACACAGATTAATTACAACAGTAAAAAGTGCTGTACGATATTACACAGTTTAAGTACCTCAATACACTGTGATGTACGATATAACACAGTTTAATTACAACAGTATACGGTGCTTTACGATAAAATAGTTAAATTACAACCACACACTGTGTTTTAATATAAAACACAGTTTAATTACAACTTTACACCTTGCTGTACGATCTAACACAGTTTAATTAGAACAGTACACGGTACTGTACGATATGACACAGTTTATTTACACTACAAGGTGCTGTACGATATAGTACAGTTTAATTTCAAAAGCACAAGATTTTGTACGATATGACACAGTTTAATTACAAAAGTACACGGTGCTGTACGATATAACATAGTTTAATTACAACAATACACAGTGCTTTACGATATAACACAGTTTAATTACAACAGTACACGGTGTTGTACGATATAACACAGTTTAATTACAACAATTTACTGGGCTTTACCATAAAGAAAATTTAATTAACAAGTACACCGTGCTGTACGATATAACGCAGTTTAATTACAATAGAACATGGTGCCGTACAACATGACACAGTTAAATTACAACAATACACTGTGTTGTACGATGTAACACAATTTACTTACAACAATATACGGTGTTTTACTATATAACACAGTTTAATTACAAAAGTACACGATGCTCTACGATATAACACAATTTAATTACACTACACGGTGCTGTGCGATATGATTAAGTTTATTCCAAAAACACAAGGTGCTGTACGATATAACATAGTTAAATTACAACAATACACAGTTCTTTACGAAATGTACAGTTATTGTACAGTTAATTACAAAAATTGACGGTGCTGTATGTTGTAACACATTTACTTAGAACAGTAAACTGAGCTGTATGATATAACACACATTAATTACACCAATGCATGGTGCTTTATGATATAACACAGTTCAATTAGAACAGTACACGTTGCTGTACGATATAACACAGTTTAATTACAACAAGACACGGTGCTGTACGATATAACACAGTTTAATTACAACAGTACACGGAATTGTACGATATAATACACTTAAATTGCAAAAGTAGAAGGTGCTGTACCATATAAAACAGTTTGTTTACAACAATACACAGAGCTTTACGATATAACACAGTTCAAATGCAACGGTACACTGTTGTACGATATAACACAATTTAATTACAACAATACACGGTGTTTCACTATATAACACCGTTTAATTACAACAGTACAGAGTGCTGTAGGATATAACACAGTTTATTTATACTACACCGTGCTGTACGATATAATACAGTTAAATTACAAACGTACAAGGAGCTCTACAATATAACATAGATTAATTATAACAATACACAGTTCGTTACGATATAATATATATTTTAATTACAACAATTCACGGTGCTGTACGATATAATACAGTTTAATTACAAAAGTACAAGGTGCTTTACGATATACCACAGTTTAATTACAACACGACACGGTGCTGTACGATGTAATACTATTTAATTTCAACAATACACAGTTCTTTAGGATATGAAACAGTTTAATTACAAAAGGACAAGCTGCTGTACGATATAACACAGTTTAAATACAACAATAAACAGAGCGTTACGATATAAGAGTTTAATTAAAAAGTACCCTGTGCCATACGATAAAACTCAGTTTAATTACAACAAAACACGGTGCTGTACGATATAATACAGTTTAAATACAACACTACACTGTGCTGTACGATATAACACACTGTAATTACAACAGTACACGGTCCTGTACGATATAACAAAGTTTAATTAGAACAATACACGGTGCTGTACGATATAATACAGTTTAATTACAAAAGTACAAGGTGCTGTACGATATAACACAGTTTAATTACACCAATACACGGTGCTTTACGATATAACACAGTTTAATTACAACAGTACACGGTGCTGTACGATATAACACAGTTTAATTACAATAGGCCACGGTGCTGTACGATATAACACAGTTTAATTACAACATTACAAGGTGCTGTACGATATAACACAGTTTAATTACAACAGAACATTGTGCTGTACGATATAACACAGTTTAATTACAACAAGGACAAGGTGCTGTACGATATAACACAGTTTAATTACAACAATATACAGTGTTTTACTATATAACACAGTTTAATAATAAAAGTACACGGTGCTTTACGATGTAACACAGTTTAATTACAACAATACAACGGTACTTTACGATATAACAATGTTTAATTACAACAATACACAATTCTCTACGATATGAAACAATTTTATTACAACAGTACACGGTGCTGTACGATATAATAAAGTATAATAACAAAAGTACATTGTGCTGTACGATATAACACAGTTTAATTACAAAGAACATGGTGCTGTACGATATAACACAGTTAAAATACAACAATAGACGGTGCTGTATATTGTAACAGAGATTAATCACAACAGTACAAAGTGCTGTACGATATCACACAGTTTAATTACAACAATACACGGTGCTGTACGATATAACACAGTTTAATTACAAAAATACAAGGTGCTTTACGATATAACACAGTGTAATTACAGCAGTAGACGGTGCTGTATGTTATAACACAGTTTAATTACCTCAGTACACGGTGCTTTACCATATAACAAAGTTTAATTACAAAAATTCACGGTGCTCTTCGATATAACACACTTTGATTACAATAGCACAAAGTGTTGTACGATATAATATAGTTTAATTACAACAATACACTGTGCTGTATGATATAACACAGTTTAATTACAAAAGTACACGGTGTTGTACGATATAACACAGTTTAATTACAAGAGATCCTAGTGCTAAACAATATAACACAGTTTAATTACAAAATGAACGGTGCTGTACGATATAACACAGTTTAATTACAACATTACAAGGTGCTGTACGATATAACACAATTTAATTACAAGAATAGACGGTGCTGTACGTTATCACACAGTTTAACTAAAAAAGTACACGGTGCTGTACGATATAACACTGTTTAATTCCAACAATACACAGTTCTCTACCATATGAAACAATTTTATTACAATAGTACACGGTGCTGTACGATATAATACAGTATAATTACAATAGAACATGTTGCTGTACGATATAACACATTCAAAATACAACAATAGACGGTGCTGTACGATATCACACAATATAATTTCCCCAATACACTATGCTGTACGATATAATACAATTTAATTACAAAAGTACAAGGTGTTCTAAGATATAACACAATTTAATAAAAACAATACACGGTGTTTTACTATATAACACAGTTTAATTACAACAGTACACGGTGCTATACGATTTAACAGTTTAATTACACTACACTGTGGTGTACGATATATTGCAGTTTAAATACAAAAGTACAAGGTGCTGTACGATATAATACAGTTTAGATATAAAAGTACAAAGTGCTGTACGATATAACACAGTTTAATTACAATAGATCATGGTGCTGTTCGATATATTACAGTTTAATTACAAAAGGACAAGCTGCTGTACGATATAACACAGTTTAAATACAACAATACACGGTGTTTTACTATATAACACAGTTTAATTAGAACAGTACATGGTGCTTTACAATATGACACAGTTTTTTTACACTACACGGTGCTGTACGATATAATACAGTTTAATTACAACACTACACGATAGTGTACGATATAATACAGTTTAATTACAAAAGTACAAAGTGCTGTACGATATAACACAATTTAATTACAACAATATACAGTATTTTACTATATAACACAGTTTAATTACAACAGTACACGCTGCTGTACGATATAATACAGTTTAATTACAAAAGTACAAGGTACTTTACGATATAACACAGTTTAATTACAACAATAGACGGTGCTGTATTTTGTAATACAGATTAATTGCAACACTACAAGTTTGTGAACGATATAACACAGTTTAATTACACAAATACACTCTGCTGTACGATATAACACAGTTTAATTACAACAGTATACGGTGCGTTACGATGTAACACAGTTTAATTACAACAATACACGGTGCTTTACTATAGAACACTGTTTAATTACAACAATACACAGTTCTCTACGATATGAAACAATTTTATTACAACAGTACACGGTGCTGTACGATATAATACAGTTTAATTACAACAGTACCCGTTGATGTACCATAGAACGCAGATTAATTACAACAATAGACGGTGCTGTACGTTATAAAACAGATTAATTACAACAATACAAGGTGCTGTACCATATAACAAAATTTAATAACAACAATACACGGTGCTTTACGATATGACACAGTTTAATTACAAATGTACACTGTGACTACGATATAACACAATTTAATTGCAACAGTACACAGTGCTCTACGATATAACACAGTTTTATTACACGAATACACAGTGTTCTACGAAAAAACACAGTTTAATAACAACAGTACACGGTGCTGTACGATATAACACAGTTTTATTACACCAATGCACAGTGTTCTACGGATAAAAAACACAGTTTAAGTACAACACTTCACGGTTTTTTGCGATATTAAACAGGTTAATTACAACAAGACACAGTAATTTGCGATATAACACAGTTTAATTACACCAATCGACGGTGCTTTAAGATATAAAGCAGTTTAATTACAACATAACACGGTGTTGCAAGATGTAACACAGGTTTATTGCAACAATAGACGGTGCTGTACGCATTTCAAGAACACAGTTTGATAACACTAGTATATAGTGCTAAATGCATTCCAAATAAGACAGTTGAATTACAACAGTACAAAAATCTCTACGATATAAATCAGTTTAATTACAACAATACACGGCGCTTTACGATATAACACAGTTTAATTACAACAGTGCTCGGTGCTTTACGATAAAACAGTTTAATTACAACACTACACGGTGCTCTACGATGTAATACTGTTTAGGTTGAACAATACAAAGTTCTTTACGATATGAAACAGTTTAATTACAACAGTACACGATGCTGTACGATATAAAACAATTTAATTACAACAATAGACGGTGCTGTACGTTATGACACAGTTTATCTACAAATTTTCACGGTGCTGTACGTTATGACACAGTTTATCTACAAAATTTCACGGTGCTGTACGTTATGACACAGTTTATCTACAAAATTTCACGGTGCTGTACGATATAACACAGTTAAATTACAACAATTCACGGTGCTCTATGATATAACACAGTTTTATTACAACAATACACGGTGTTGTACAAAATAATACAGTTTTATTACTACAATACACTGTGCTGTACGATATAACACAGTGTAATTACAATAGTACACGGTGTTATGCAATATAGCACAAGTTAATTACAATAATAAACTGTGCTGTGCTATATTATACAGTTTAATTACAAAAGTACAACGTGCTGTACGATATAACACAGTTTATTTACAAAAGGACAAGGTGCTCTACGATATAACACAGTTTAATTTTAACAATACACTGTGGTGTACGTTGTAACACAGTTTAATTACAATTGTACACGGTGTTGTGCGATATAACAAAGGTTATTTACAACAATATACAGTGCTCTACGGTATAACACAGTTTAATTACAAAATTACACGGTGCAGCACGATAAAACACAGTTTAATTAAAACAATACACTGTGTTGAAAAAACTAAAGTAACACAGTTTAATTACAAATGTTCACGATGCTGTACGATAAACACAGTTTAATTAGAATAGTTCACGATGCTGTACGAGATAACAGAGTTTAACTACAAAAATACACGGTGCTCTACGATATATCAAAGTTTAATCACAACAGAAGGTGGTGCTGTACGTATTGTAAATAACGCAGTTGAATTACAAAATCAGACGGTGCTGTACGATTTCACACAGTTTAATCACAACAATACACCGTGCTGTACTTATTGTAAATTACACAGTTTAATTACAAAATTAGTCGGTGCTGCACGATATAACAAAGTCTAATCACAAGAGTAGGTGGTGCTGTACGTATTGTAAATAACACAGTTTAATTACAAAATGAGACGGATCTGTACGATATGACACTGTTTAATTAGAACAATATATGGTGCTGAACGCTTTGTAAATAAAACAGTTTAATTAAAACAGTACACGGTAGTGTACGTAATTAACACAGTTTAATTACATCAGTACACAGTCATCTACGATATAACACAGTTTAATCACAACAATACACGGTGTTGCACAATATAACAAAGTCTAATTAGAAAAGTACACGGCGCTGTAAAATATAACGAATTTTACTTACAATAGTACACTGTTTTTTAAGAAATCACACAGTTTTTTAAAGCAGTTCACGGTGCTGTACGATATTAGGAAGTTTAATTACAACATTAGACCGTGCCGTACGTATTATATGTAACACAGTTATAATCAAAAAATTAGACGTTTCTGTACGACGTAACACTGTTTAATTACAACTATATACGGTGCTAAACGCATTTTAAATAAAACAGTTTAATTAAAACAGTACACGGTGGTGTACGTAATTAACACAGTTTGATTACAACAGTACACGGTCATCTACGATGTAACACAGTTTAAACAGAACCATACACGGTGGTGTACTATATAACAAAGCTTAATTACAATAGTATACGGTTCTGCAAAAAAAACACGGTTTAATTACAACAGTACACCGTGTTGTACGATGTAAAACAATTTAATTACAACAATACAATGTGCTGTGCGATATAACACAGTTTAATTACAAAATACACGGTGTTTTACGATATAACACAGTTTATTTACAACAGTACACGGTGCTGTATGATATAACTCAGTTTAATTAAAACACTTCACGGTGCTGTACGGTGTAACACAGCGTAATTTCAACAATACAGTGTGTTTTACGATTTAACACAGTTTAATTAAAACAATACACGGTGATGTACGGTATAACACTGTTTAGTTACAATACTACACTGTGCTGTACGATAAAACACAGTTTAATTACAAAAGTGCACGGTGCTGTACGATATAACACAGTTTAATTACAACAATAGATATTTCTTCACGATATAACACAGTTTAATTAGCCAGTATACGGTGATGTACGATTTAACAGAGTTTAATTTCAACAATACACACTGTTGAAAGCATTAAAATTAACATAGTTTAATTACAAATGTGCACGATGCTGCACGATAAATACAGTTTAATTAGAATAGTTCACGATGCAGTTCGATATAACAAAGTTTAATCACAATAGAAGATGGTGCTGTACTTATTATAAATTACACAGTTTAATTACAAAATCAGACGGTGCTGTAGATATAACAAAGTCTAATCACAACAATACACGGTGCTGCACGATATAAGAAAGTCTAATTACAACAGTACACAGCGTTGTAAAATACAATGAATTTTTATAACAATAGTACACTGTTTTTTAAGAAATCACACAGTTTTTTAAAGAAGTTCACGGTGTTGTACGTTATAAGAAAGTTTAATTACAACAGTAGACGGTGCCGTACGTATTGTAAATAACACAGTATAATTAAAAAATTAGACGGTGCTGTCGACGTAACACTGTTTAATTACAATAATATACGGTGCTGAACGCATTGTAAATAAAACAGTTAAATTAAAACAGTACACGGTGGTGTACTTAATTAACACTGTTTAATTACATCAGTACACTGTCATCTACGATATAACACAGTTTAATCAGAAAAATACACGGTTAAGTTTGATTTCAAAAGTTCACGGTTCGATAAAAAAATAACACAGTTAATTACAACAGTGCACGGTGTTGTACGATATAATACAGGTTAATAACAACAATACACGGTGCTGAACGATATAACACAGTTTAATTACAACAGTACTCGGTGTTGTACGCATTGAAAATAACAGTTTAATTACAACAATACACTGTGTTGTACGAATTGTAAATAACACAGTTTAACACAATTGTACGAAGTAGTGTACGATATAACACAGTTCAATCAGAAAACTACACGGTGCTGTACGATATAACACATTTTAATTACATCAATACACATTGGTTTACGATATCTTCTTTTTCTTCAGGTGTCAAATCTGCGCCAAACATCGACGACTATGGCATGCCAGACTTCTCTGTTGTCAATCCTCCTTATCAACTCGATGTTGCTGATTCAGTTCTTGGTGACATAGGTATTGACGCTGTCAATATATTTAGTTCTTTGACACCCTCTGCTTTTCCTCTCTACTATTTTTTCACAAAGCATCTGTTTCTCTATCCCATTCTTCCTTCAGATGTGTCCTAGAAATTCCATTTGTCTCTTTCTTATAGTTTTCATGATGGACCTTTATTATCCTGCCAGATCCATGACTTCCACATTTGTTTCTCTTTCAGTTCATGATATGATTAGCATCATTCTAAGGAACTACATTTCAGCAGATTCTAATCTCTTCTCTGAATCTTTGTTCAGTGTCCAGCTCTCGCAGCCATATAAGAGAACAGACCATACATATGATTTCAAAGTGTTAATTTTAGTGGCATTTGTTATGTTCCTGTTTGTGAGTATGAACTTCATTTTATAGAAAGTATCCTTGGACATTGCAATTCTTTTCTTTATTTCTGTGTCTCTCTTTTCATTTGATGTTATAGTATATCCAAGATATTCGAAGCTTTCGACTTGTTTTATTCTCACGTCCTTGCCGGTTATGCTACATGTGGGTGTAATTGATTGTTTTGAGAGAACCATGCACTCTGTTTTATTTGCGTTTAACTGCAAATTTTTCTTCACTCTCGTCTTCTGTTGTTGTGTGGAGAGTTTGTAGATTTCGTTCGAAGTCCGCTATAAGGACTGTGTCATCAGCGAAGCGCAAGTTGTTGAGATTGAATCCGCCTACTTTTACACCCTGATGTTCATTGACGTATCGTAGGATTATTTCGCTGTATAAGATAAAAAGATCTAGTGAAAATACACATCCCTGCCTCACCCCTCTTTCAATTGGTCTATATTCACTTAATTCATTTTCAATTTTGATAGCTGCCATTTGCTGCCAGTAAAGGTTTCTAAGGATTCTTAGATCTTTAGCATCGATGTTCAGGTCTGACAACATATCGAATAGGTCACCATGTCTCACTTTGTCAAAGGCTTTAGAATAATCGATAAAACAAAGATATAAATACTTTTGTACCTCAAGTCATCTTTCCATCAGCATGTTTAGAGCGAAAATTGTATTTCTAGTTCCTTTATCGGCTATAAATCAAAACTGAGTATCATAAATCTCTCATCTTATCTTATTCCTCATTCTAGACATCACCACTCTTAAAAGAACCTTGGTAAGATGACTCAATAGACTAATTATCCTGTGCTGTTCACAGTTAGTTGTTCCGGGCTTTTTTCGACATGGTTTACGATATAACACAGTTTAATTACCCAGTACACGGTGATGTACGACATAACACAATTTAATTACAACAGCAGACGGTGCTGCACGATTTAACACAATTTAATATCAACAATACATTGTGTTGAACACAAAGTAAATAACACAGTTTATTATCACAGTACACAGTGCTGTACGCATTGCAAATAACACGGTTTATTTACAACAGTACAAAGTGGTGTACGATATAACACAGTTTAATTACCACAATACACGGTGTTGTACGATATAACACAGTTTAATTACAACTATACACTGTTCTGTACGATATAACAAAGTTCAATTACAATAATACACGGTTTTGAAATATATAACACAGTTTAATTACAACAGTACACGGTGCTCTACTCTATAACACACATAGATTAACAATACACGGTGTTTTAAGCATTGTAAATAAAACAGTTTAATTACAAAGGCACACGGTGATGTTAGTATTGTAAACAACACAATTTTATTACAACAGTACACAGTGCTATACGTATTGTAAATAATACAGTTTAATTACAACAATAGAAACTGGTTTACGATGAAACACAATTTAATTACAATAGTACATCGTCTTTTTTACAATATAACACAGGTAAATTACAACAATAGACGATGCTGTACGATATATCACTGTTTAATCACAACAATACACGGTGTTGTACGATATAACACAGTTTAATTACAACAATGGACGGAGCTTTACGATATAACACAGTTTAATTATAATAGTTCACGGTGCTAAACCATATAACATAGTTTAATTACAACAGTAGATGATGCTGCACGTATTGTAAATGACACAGTTTAATTACAAAATTAGTCTGTGCTGTACGATATAACACTTTTTTAATTACAAAAATATCAGGTGAAGAACGCATATTAAGTAACAAAGTTTAATTAAAACAGTACAAGGTGATGTACGTAATTAACACAGATAAATTTACAAATTCTGGGGTTCAACGCATTGTAAATAACAAAGCTTAATTATAACAGTACACTGTGCTGTACGCATTTTGAATGACACAGTTTAATTAAATCAGTAAACAGTGCTATACGCATTATAAATAACACGGTATAATTACAACAGTAAAAAGTGGTGTACGATATACCACAGGTATTTACCACAATACATGGTGCTGTACGACATAACACAGATTAATTACAACAGTGGACGGTGTTTAAAGATATAACACAGTTTAAATACAACAGTTCACGGTGCTGTGCGATATAACAAAGTTTAATTACAGCAGTAGATGATGCTGCACGTATTGTACATCACACAGTTTAATTACAAAATTACACGGATCTGTACGATGTAACACTCTTTAATTACAACAATATACGGTGAAGAACGCATTTTAAAAAACACAGTTTAATTAAAACTGTACAAGGTGCTGTACCAAATTAACACTGTTTAATTACAAAATTACACGGTGTTGAACGCATTGAAAATAACATAGTTTAAATACAACATTACATTGTGCTGTACGATATAAAAAAGTTTAATTACAATAGTACACGGTATTTTACGATATAACACAGTTTAATTTCAAAAATACTCGGTGTTGTACGATATAACACAGTTTAATTAGAACAATACACTGTGCTCTACGATATAACACAGTTTAATTACAACAGTACTCGTTGATGTACCATAGAACGCAGATTAATTACAACAATAGACGGTGCGTAGGTTATAAAACAGATTAATTACAACAATACAAGGTGCTGTACCATATAACAAAATTTAATAACAACAATACACGGTGCTTTACGATATGACTCAGTTAAATTACAACAGTACACGGTGTTGTAAGATATAACACAGTTTAATAAGAACAATACACTGTGCTGTACGATATAACAAAGATTAATTACAAGAATACACGGTGCTGCACGCATTGAAATTAACACAATTTAATTACAACTGTACACGATAGTGCACGAAAGAAACCAGTTTTATTGGAACAGTTCACGGTGCTTTACGATAAAACAAAGTTTAGTTACAGCACAAAATGATGCTGCACATATTTTAAATCACACAG
Organism: Tachypleus tridentatus; assembly: GCF_004210375.1. Lineage (NCBI taxonomy): Eukaryota > Metazoa > Arthropoda > Merostomata > Xiphosura > Limulidae > Tachypleus > Tachypleus tridentatus. The sequence goes on from NC_134830.1 coordinate 148,189,996, forward strand.
TTTACTTACAAAATTAGACGGTGCTCTACGATATCACATTTTTAATGACAACAGTTCACAGTGTCTAACGCATTGAAAAAAACACAGTTTTATTACAACAATACACTGTACTGTACGATATAACAAAGATTAATTACAATACTACACGGTGTTGTAGGACATAACACAGTTTATTTCTAACAGTACACAGTGTTATACGATATAATACAGTTTAATTACAACAATAGATGGAGCTGTTCCTTATAACACAGTTTAATTACAACAGTACACGGTGTTGTACGTAATTAATTTAGTTTAATCACAACAATACACGGTGAAGTACGATATAACAAAGTTTAATTACAACAGTACACGGTTCTGTACGAAAAAAACACATAAATTGACAATCCTCGGTGTTGTACGAATTGTAAATAGCAGTTTAATTACAGCAGTACTTAAACAATACAATAATGCTCTACGCATTGTATATAACACAGTTCAATTATCACAGTAAACGGTGCTATACGAATTGTAAATAACGCAGTTTAATTACAATAGTACAAAGTGGTATACGATATAACACAGTTTAATTAGAACAATAGTGGGTGCTGTATCTAATAACACAGTTTACTTACACCAATACACGGCGCTTTAACATATAACACAATTACATTACAACAGAATACGGTGTTATAACATATAACACAAGGTAATTACAACAATAGACGGTGCTGTAGCATAATACACAGTTTAATTACAAAAATACACGGTGCTGTACGCATTGTAAATAAGACACTTTCATTACAACAGTACAAAGTGCTGTAACGATATAAATCACATTAATTAGAACAATACACAGTACTGTACGATATAACACTGTTTAATTACAACAATACACGGAGTTCAACGATAAAACACTGTTTAATTGAAACAGTACACGGATCTGTACGATAATATTCAGTTTAATTACAAAAGTACAAGCTACTCTACGATATAACATAGTTTAATTACAATAGTACCCAGTGATGTACGATATAACACAGTTTAATTACAACTATAGACGTAACGGTACGATAAAACACACTTAAGTAACAACAGCACAAGGTGCTGTACAATATAACACACTTTAATTACAACAGTACATGGTGCTGTACAATATAACACAGTTTGATTTTACAGTACAAGGTGCTCTACAATCCAACACAGATTAATTTTAACAGAACACGGTGCTATACGATATAAATCAGTTTAAATACAACAATTCACGATGCTGTACGATATAACACAGACTAATTACAACAATACACTGTGCTGTACGATGTAAAAAAATTTAATTACAACAATACACAGTGCTGTACTCTATAACACAGTTTAATTAAAACAGTACACGGTGCTGTACGATATAACACAGTTTAATTGCAACAGTACACGGTGATGTGCCATATATCACAGTTTAATTACAACAGTACACAATGCTGTACGATATAATACAGATAAATTGAAGGAATACAGTGTGTTGTACGCATTGAAAATAACAGTTTAATAACAACAGTACACAGTGATGTTATCATTGTAAATAACACAGTTTATTTACAACAATACACGTTGCTCTACGATATAACAAAGTTCAATTACATGAATACACGATGCTGTACGCATTGTAATTAACACAAATTAATTTCAATAGTAGACGTTGCGAAACACATTGTAAATAACAAATTTAGTAACAATAGTACACAGTGGTGTTTGCATTATTATACGATATAACACAGTTTATATACAACAATACATGTTCTGAATGATATAACACAGATTAATTACAACAGTTGACGTTGCTATACACATTGTAAATAACAAATTTAATAACAATAGTACACAGTGCTGTTTGCATTGAAATAATACAGTTTAATTACAACAGTACACGATGCGTACGACATAACACAGTTTAATTAGAAGAGTACACGGTGCTGTGCGAAATAGCACAGTTTATTTACAACAGTACACAGTTCTGTACGATATAACGCAGTATAATTACAAGAATACACAATGCTGTACGCATTGTAAATAACATAGTTTAATTACAAAAGTACACAGTGCTGTTCTCATTAACACAGTTTAATTACAACCATAGACGTAGCGGTACAATATAACACACTTTAATTACAACAGTACATGGTGCTGTACAATATAACACAGTTTGATTTTTCCAGTACAAGGTACTGTACGATTAAACACAGTTTAATTATAACAGAACACGGTGCTGTACAATATAATACAGTTTAATTACAAAAGTACAAGGTGGTGTACGATATAACACAGTTTAATAACAATCCTACAGGGTGCTCTACGATATAGTACAGTTTAATTAGAACACAACATGGTGTTGTATATTGTAACACAGATTAATTACAATAGTACAAGGTGCTTTACGATATAACACAATTTAATTATAACATTACACGGTGTGGTATGATATAAGAGAGTGTAATTAAAACAGTTCACAATGCAATACGATATAACACAGTTTAATTACAACACTAGAATGTGCTATACGATGTAAATCAGTTTAATTACAACAATACACGGTGCTGTAATATATAACACAGTTCACTTCGCAAGTAAAGGTGCTGTGCGATATAACACAGTTTAATTACAACACTACATGGAGCTGTACGATATAATACAGTTTAAGTGCAAATGTACAAGGTGCTGCACGATATAACACAATTTAATTACAACAATACACGGTGTTTTACTATATAACACAGTTTAATTACAAAAGTACACGTTGCTGTACGATATGATACAGTTTAATTATACTACACGGTGCTGTACGATACAATACAGTTTAATTACAAAAGTACAAAGTGATATGCAATTTAACATAGTTTAATTACAACAATTCACAGTGCTTTACTATATAACACAGTTTAATTACAACAATACAAAGTGCTTTACGATATAAAACATTTTAATTAACAAGTACATGGTGCTGTACGATATAACAAAGTTTAATTACAAAAGTACAAGGTGCTGTACGATATAGCAGACATTAATTATAATAGAACATGGTGTTGTATGTTTTGACACACATTAATTAAAATAGTACAAGGTGCTTTACGATATAACACAATTTAATTACAACAGTAAACGGTGCTATACGATATAAACAGTTTATATACAAAAATTAACGGTGCTGAATGATATAACTCAGTTTAATTAACACAGTTCCCAATGCAATACGATGTAAGTCAGTTAAACTACAACAATACATGGTGCTGTATGATATAACACAGTTCAATTCGCCTGTACACGGTGATGTACGATATAACACAGTTTATGTACACCAATACACGGGGCTTTACGATATAAACCAGTTTTTAGAACAGTACATGGAGCACTACGATATAACTCAGTTTAATTACAACACTAGACGGTGCTGTATGTTATAACACATTTTAATTACAACAGCACATTGTGCTGCTCGATATAACACTGTTTAATTAACCAGTGCACGGTGCTGTACGATATAACACAGTTCAGTTACAACACTACACGGTGCTGTATGTTAAACACAGATTAATTACAACGTTACAAGTTGCTGTACGATATAACACAGTTTAATTACACCAATATACAATGCTTTACACTACAACACAGTTGGATTACAACACTACACGGTGCTGTACGATATAACACAGTTTACTTACAACTTTACACGGTGTTGTACGATATAATACAGTGTAATTACAAATGTACAAGGTGCTGTACGATATAACACAGTTTAATTACGCCAATATAAAATGCTTTACACTACAACACATTTGGATTACAACACTACACGGTGCTGTACGATATAACGCAGCTTAATTACAACATCACACTGTGTTGTACCATATAACAAAGTTTAATTACAAACCTACACGGTGCTCTACGATATAATACAGTTATGTACAAAAGTACAAGGTGCTGTACGACATAACACTGTTTAATTACAACAGAACATGGTGCTGTACGATATAATACAGTTTCACTACAAAAGGCTGTACGATATAGCTCAGTTTAATTACAACAGAACATGTTGCTGTATGTTGTAACACAGATTAATTACAATAGTTCATGGTGCTGTACGATATAATACAATTTAATTACAACAGTAAATTGTGCTGTACAATATAACACAGTTTATTTACTCCAATACACGGGGCTTTACCATATAACACAGTTTAATTACAACAGTACAAGGTGCTATACGAAATAACACAGTTTAATTACAAAAGTACAAGGTGCTGTACGATATAACACAGTTTAATTACAACAATACACTGTTCTGTACAATATAACAGAGCGTAATTACAAAGTACAAGGTGCTGTACGATATAACACAGTTTAATTACAAAAAAATATGGCGCTGTACGATATAATAAAGTTTAATAACAAAAGGACAAAGTTCTATACGATATAACACAATTTAATTACAACAGAACACGGTGTTGTACGATATAACACAGTTTAATTACAACAATTCACGGTGCTCTACGATATAACACCGTTTAATTACAACAGAACATGGTGCTGTACGATATAATACAGTTTCATTACAATAGGATGTACGATATAGCTCAGTTTAATTAGAACAGAACATGGTGCTGTATGTTGTAACACAGATTAATTACAATAGTACAAGGTGCTTTACGATATAACATAATTTAATTACAACAGTGCACGGTGATGTACGATATAAAACACTTTAATTAACCAGTACACGGTGCTGTACGATATAAGAAAGTTTAATTACAACCCTACACGGTGCTCTACGATATAATACAGTTTAATTACAACAGTACAAGGTGCTGTACGATATAACACAGTTTAATTACAACAGAACATGGTGCTGTACGATATAATACAGTTTCATTACAAAAGTGCAAGGTACTGTACGATATAGCACAGTTTAATTAGAACAGAACATGGTGTTGTATGTTGTAACACAGATTAATTACAATAGTACAAGGTGCTTTAGGATATAACACAATTTAATTACTTCAGTACACGGTGCTGTACGATATAAACAGTTTATACACAAATATTAACGGCGCTGTACGATATAACACAGTTTAATTAACTCAGTTGACAATGCAATACGATATAACACAGTTTAATTACCACAGTACAATGTGCTATACGATGTAAGTCAGTTTAATTACAACAGTACACGGTGCTCTACGACATAACACAATACAATTAGAACAGAACACGGTGCTGTACAATATAATACAGTTTAATTACAACAATTCACGGTGCTATACGATATAACACAGTTTAATTACAACACCACACGGAGCTGTACGATATAGTACAGTTTAATTGCAAAAGTTCAAGGTGCTCTACGATATAACACAATTTAATTACAACAATACACGGTGTTTTACTATATAACACAGTGTAATTACAATAGTACACGGTGCTGTACCATATAACAAAGTTTAATTACAACAAATAACGGTGCTCTACGATATAACACAGTTTAATTACAAAACTACACGGTGTTGTACGATAAGATACACTTTAATTACAACAATACACTGTGCTGTACGATATAACAAAGTGCAATTACAATAGTACAAGGTGTTGTGCGATATAGCACAGGTTAATTACAACAATAGACGGCGGTGTATGTTGTAACACAGTTTAATTACAACAGTACATGGTGTTTTACTATATAACAAAATTTAATTACAACAGTACACGGTGCTGTTCGATTTCAACAGTTTATTTACAGAAATTAACGGTGCTGTACGATAAAACACAGTTTAATTACAAAAGCACATGGTGCTGTAGGATATAATACAGTTTAATTACAACAAAACATGGTGCTGTAGGATATAATAGTTTCGTTACAAAAGTACAAGGTGCTGTACGACGGAGCTTAGTTTTATTAAAACGGAACATGGTGCTGTATCTTGTAACACAGATTAATTACAATAGTACAAGGTTGTTTACGATATAACACAGTTAATTACAACAGTACACGGTGTTGTACGATATAACACTGTTTAATTACAACAATTCACGGTGTTTTACTATATAATACAGTTTAATTATACTAAACGGCACTGTACGATAAAATACAGTTTAATTACAAAATAACAAGGTGATTTACGATATAACTACGTTTAATTACAACAATAAACAGTGCTTTACGATATAACACAGTTTACTCACAACATTACACGGTGATGTACGATATAATACAGTGTAATTACAAATGTAGAAGGTGCTCTTCGATATAACACAGTTTAATTAACCAGTGCACGGTGCTGTACGATATAACACAGTTCAATTACACCACTACCCCTGTTGTATGTTTAACACAGATTAATTACAACAGTAAAAAGTGCTGTACGATATAGCTCAGTTTAATTAAAACAGAACATTTTGCTGTGTGTTGTAACACAAATTAGTTACAATAGTACACGGTGCTGTACCATATAACATAGTTTCATTACAACAGTACATGGTGTTTTACTATATAACATAGTTTAATTACAGCAGTACACGGTCCTGTACGATATTATACAGTTTAATTACAAACAAAAGTACAAGGTGCTTTACGATATAACAAAATTTAATTACAACACTCCCGGTGCTGTTTGTAGAAACAGAGATTAATTACAATAGTACAAGGTGCTCTACGATATAACAAAATTTAATTACAACAGTACACGGTGCTCTTCGATTTCAACAGTTTATTTACAGAAATGAACGGTGCTTCACGATATAACATAGTTTAATTAGAACAGTACAATGTGCTATACGATGTAAGTCAGTTTAATTACACCAATATACTGTGCTTTACAATATAACACAGTTGGATTACAACCCTACACATGTGCTATACGATATAATACAGTTTAATTACAAAAGTACAAGGTGGTGTACGATATAACACAGTTTTATTACAAAAGTACAATGTGCTATACGATGTAAGTTAGTTTAATTATAACAATATTTGGTGCTGTTAGATATAACACAGTTCAATTCTCCAGTACACGTGCTGTACGATATAACATAGTTTAATTACAACAATACACTGTGCTTTATGATATAATACACTTTAATTAAAACAGTACACGGTGCTGTACGATATAACACATATTAATTTCAACAGTAGACGTTGCTGTACACATTGTAAATAACAAAGTTTAATAAAAAAGTACACAGTGCTGTTTGCATTGAAATAAAACAGTTTAAATACAACAGTAGACGATGCGTACGACATAACACAGTTTAATTACAAGAATACACGGTGCTGTGCGATATAGCACAGTTTATTTACAACAGTAAACGGGATTGTACGATATAACACAGTTTAATTACAAGAGTACACGGTGCTGTGCGATATAGCACAGTTTAATTACAACAGTACACAATGCTGTACGAAATAATACAGATAAATTTAAGCAATACGTGTGTTGTACGCATTGAAAATAACAGTTTAATTACAACAGTACACGTTGCTTTACGCATTGTAAATAACACAGTTTAATAACAACAGTACACAGTGCTGTTAGCATTGTAAATAACACATTTTAATTACAACAGTACACGGTGTTGTACGATATAACACAGTTTAATTACAACATTACCAAGTGCTGTGCGATATAACAATGTTTAATTAACACAATACACGGTGCTGTACGATATCACACAGATAAAAAACATAAATAAACAAGGTGTTGTATGCATTGTAAATCAAACAGTTTAATTACAACAGTATACAATGCTTTACGATATAACACAGTTTAATTACAATCGAACACGGTGTTGTACGATTTTACACAATTTAATTAAAACAAACCACAGTATTGTACGATATAACACATTTTGATTTCAACAGTACGCGGTGCTGTACGATATAAAACCGTTTAATTACAATGGTACACAGTGCTGTATTCATTCTAAATAACACAGGTTCATAACAACAGTATACAGTACTGAACGAAGTAACAGAGTTTATTTACAACAATACACGGTGCTGTGCGATATAACACGGTTTAATTACAACAGTACACGGTGCTGTACGAGATAACACAGTTTAATTACAACAGTACACGGTGCTCTACGATATAACACAGTTCAATTACAAGAATACACGATGCTGCACGCATTGTAATTAACATAGATTAATTACAATAGGTCACGTTACTATATGATATAACACTGTTTATATAAAATAATCCAAGTTGCTGTACCACATAACACAGTATAATTACAACAGTACAAGGTGCTGTACGTTATAACACAGTTTAATTACAAGAATACACGGTGCTGTATGTTTTGTAAATACAATAGGTTAACTATAACATTACACAGTGCTGTTAGCATTGTAAATAACCCAGTTTAACTACAATTGTACACGGTGCTGTACGATATAACACAGTTTAATTACAACAGTACACCGTGCTCTACGAAATAAAAGAGTTTAATCACAACAATATACGGTGCTGTACGATATAACACAGTTTATCTACAACAATAGACGGTACTATATGTAATAACACTGTTTACTTACACCAATAAACGGAGCTTTAACATATAACACAATTAAATTACAACAGTACACGGTGTTGTAAGATATAACACAAGTTAATTTCAACAATAGACGGTGCTGTACAATATAATTCTGTTTAATTACAAAAATATTCGGTGCTGTACGCATTGTAAAAGGGACAGTTTAATTACAAAACTAGAACGTTCTGTACCATATAAATCACCACTAGTTACAACAATACGCAGTGTTTCACCATATAACTCAGTTTAATTACATCAGTACACGGTGCTGTACGATATAACACAGTATAATTACAACATTACACAGTGCTGCTGTACGATATAGCACTGTTTAATTACAACAGTATTCTGTGGTGTACGATATAACACAATTTATTTGCAACCATAGACGTTGCTGTACGATATAACATAGTTTAAATACAGCAGTACACGCTGCGTACGATATAACACAATTCAATTACAACAACAGACGGTGTGATATGATATAACACAGTTTAATTACAATAATACATTGTGCTGTACCAGATAACACAATTTAATTACTACAAAACACGGTGTTGTACGATATAACACATTTTAATTACAACAGTAAACGGTACTGTATGATATATCACAGTTTTGTTTCAACCATAGACGTAGCTGTACGATAAAACACACTTTAATTACAACAGCACATTGTGCTGTGCGATAAAAAACAGTTTAATTACAACAGTACATGCTGCTGTACGATATGACACAGTTTAATTACAACATTACACAGTGCTGTACGATATAACATAGTTTAATTACAACAGTACATGCTGCTGTACGATATGACACAGTTTAATTACAACATTACACAGTGCTGTACGATATAACATAGTTTAATTACAATAGTACATGCTGCTGTACCATATGACACAGTTTAATTACAACATTACACAGTGCTGTACGATATAACACAGTTTCATTACAACAGTACACGGTGCTGTACGATATAACACAGATTACTTACAACAGTAAACGTTTCTGTACTCTATAACACGGTTTCGTTACAAAAGAACACGGTGCTGTACGATATAACACAGTTTAATTACAACAATTCACGATGCTGTACGATATAACACTGTTTAATTACAACAATACACTGTGCTGTACGATATAACACAGTTTAAGTGCAGCAATACACGGTTCTGTACGATATAACAAAATTTAATTCCAACAGTAGATGGTGCTGTACGTATTGTAAATCACACAGTTTATTTACAACAGTACATGGTGCTATACGTATTGTAAATAACACAGTTTAATAACAACAGTACAAAGTGGTGTACGATATAACACAGTTTAATTACAACAGTACACTGTGCGTACAATATAGCACAGTTCAATTACAACAACAGACAGTGTGTACGATATAACACAGTTTCATTACAACAGCCCACGGTGCTGTACGATATAGCATAGTTTAATTACAACAGTACATGGTGCTGTACGATATGACACAGTTTAATTACAACATTACACAGTGCTGTACGATATAACATAGTTTAATTACAACAGTACACGGTGCTGCACGATATAACACAGTTTAATTACAATAATACACAGTGCTGTACTATATAACACAGTTTAATTACAACAATACACGGTGCTGTATGAATTGTAAATAACACAGTTTAACTTCAACAGTACACGGTACTGTACGATATAACACAGTTTAATTACAAAAATACACGGTGCTGTACGATATAGTACAGTTTAATTATAACAATACACGGTGCTGTACGATATAACACAGTTTAATTACAAGAAAGCAAGATGCTGCACGCATTGTAAATAACACAGTTTAATTACAACAGTACACGGTGTTGTACGATATAACACAGTTTAATTACAAAATTACACGGTAATGTACCCATTGTAAATAACAAAGTTTAATTACAACAGTATACAGTACTGTACGATATAACAGAGTTTTTTTACAACAATACACGGTGTTGTACGATATAACACAGTTTAATTACAACAGTACACGTTGCGTACAATACAACACAGTTCAATTATAACAACAGACGGTGTGTACGATATAACACAGTTTCAATTTAACAGCTCACTGTACTGTACAATATAGCACAGTTTAAATACGACAGCACACGTTACCGTACGACATGACACAATTTAATTGCAACATTACATGGTGCTGTAAGATATATCACAGTTTAATTACAACAACACACAGTGTTTTACGATATAACACAGTTTAATTGCCACAGTGAACGGTGCTGTACGATATAACACAGTTTAATTGCAACCATAAACGTGCTGTATGATAAAACACAGTTTAATTATAACAGTACACGATGCTCTAGGCATTGTAAATAACATAGTTTAATTACAACATTACA
>NC_134830.1:148201435-148237478 GCF_004210375.1 Tachypleus tridentatus
AGTCACCTCTTGGCAAGGGTTATTTTGATTTAGTTTAATTCTTTTCTACCTAACTAACTAAGATATAATTTACCTGAGCAAAATCATCTGGAGATTAGTGTACCAAATTTTCTGTATCCCTAGAGTTTAATCTCTTTCTTATGTGATTTTGTGCATGTGTGCGCATGCTTGAGGGGAGGGATGAGTAAAATTCATGAGTAATTCTGAAACAAGTTTTTCACTAACTTACTAGGATTGTTCTTCATTTAAGTTTATTATTATTTTCTCTCTCTCTTTTGTTACATTGGATTTCTTATAGATTAACTCTTTTATAACAGATCATGGATCAAAGGCCATGTCATCTCGTTTGTTGACTTGCATACAAATTTTGTTGAATGACTATTTTTATGAATTTATGTTAATACATTTGTTATGAACTTGTACATAATGATTCAAACTATTATTATGTACGAGTTAATTTCTTAATGTAACAGTATTAAAAGAAGACCCCAAAATATGGATTTTTGTGAATCAAGTGGTATGTTGAATGCAGCACTGGTTGAAATTGGATGTTTGTAATATTAAAATACAGTTTATAGTTTTCTATGAACAATGAACTTAAATTACTAATTATCAAGCTAGAATGTGACATAAGAACCTCGTATCTTTTTATTTTTCTGATGATATATGGCTTATGTACTGAATCAAAAACAGTGGCCCTATTCACTTCTCTACACTTTTTGGAAATGGTCCCTTATACACACTTACTTCAATATATGGCTTGTGAATAACCAATTGACAGTTTAGAATGTCCCCTAGTGGTTTTCTCAGCAATTTTAATTTGTTAAAAAACTGCCATGTTCTTTCAAACCAAGATTTCAAGGTGGTAGGTTGTGTCTTTAGCCTGTTAGAAGTTTCTTTTTTTTTAAGACATAAATACAGGTTAGCTACTAAGTTTAATAAATTATGTATCTCAGAACAGCTGGTATGGGTATTAATATTGTTAATACTTGTACTAGCTGTCTCCTGAGATACATTTTTACTTCAAGTGGATTTCTTGTCATCACAAATTTCTTGATAAATTATAGTAAATTTTATGGTATTGACAGAGTAATTTATGATTTTTGGTTGTTCAATTTTATATATATAAAACTACAAAAATATTTGACCTTCCTAGATCATCTTCAACTTAAGAAAGAGAGAGTTTGCAAGTAACCATTGCCAGGAACATGTCTTTGAGATGAGAGTATAAATGGTTTAATAACTTGTTTCTAAATAGTAATAACCTATATACAAATATAATGTATAATAATTGAAATATGGCTATATATTACAAAATACTAGTCCACTAAAACATAGCCAAAGCAGGGTTACTTTGTAAAGACTTAAGGCTAGTTTTATACTGTTGGATATGGTAACACTAGTGCAAATGCACTGCATCAGTTCAAGTTATGTAATATTAGTTAGGCATGACTGGAAGGTCAGTACAATAAAATATATATTGTGTGTGTGTGTGTGTAATGTTATAAGACTTAAGCTACTTAGAGTAAACATTTGCATTTGTGTGTTATAATATGTAGTCATTCTAGCATGAAAAAAGCATAATTTATATTTATTTCATAATTTTTTATGATGGTTATGAGGTCAGTCAGTTGACAGGCCCCCACATAGTTAAGAGTATAGAAAATAATATAAAATATAAAGTCTTACTGAAAACAAATGTTTGAAATGTATTTAGGAGGTTTTAGAGATTACATGTATAATATTTAAGATTTTGGGGACAAAGAATATTTTATTTAATCAAAACATGAAATCTCTTCACACTCCAACAGACTTGATATTTTCATGAACATATCTTTAGTTAAAAGTATTTTATTAAAGAATCTGATTTTTTTGTGTCCAAAAACTTGTCATCTATATTAAAAGTCTACCAAATTTTGTGAACGTACAATACTACATCAAAAGTTAGAGTATAAATACTTAACATGTGCAAATGTGTATATGAACTAATCTATATTATACTGAGCCCATTGCAAAAGAATGGCTCTGAGTTAGGTTTTTTGCAAGTACAAACTTTTAACTCATATCTCTGTCATCTATTGACAGATTTGAGATCTAATTAAAGTTTCAAACTCAGGAGATCAAACTCTTTCAATTCATATGTTTGACTATGCCCAAGATCTCATAGATTAATTTATTCTAGCTCTGCCTAAAAGAATTTCAAGTACCATGTCTATTAAAGAATCTACTCTTGTTTTTACATGAGATTTATTATGGGTGCATAAATTTATTGAGATTAGTAACTGCCTAGTTAAAGTCTGGATAAACTTACAGGTCTTATAATTAATGTTTGAAAAGTATCAGATTGCAAGTTGATGGTATAGATTTGCTAGTAAAACTTAGAAGACTTTGTTTAATTGGTTGCAATGGCAATTAGCATATTGGCCAGCCAGCTAGACTACCATCATTTAGCGTCTGAGTGCAGTTTTGATGGTAGAATGGTTAGAAATACTGTGCCCAAGCAGTTGCTCACCAAACATAACAAAACACTGACATATAAATTACGTTTTTTTTTGTTTCATTTATTTGTAAGTTGTCCACGATTAATACACACTTCAAGCCTTTTGGTGAAGCAACAAAGCCAAATTCTAAATTTTAAAAATAACTTGTTGTTGTTGTTTTTGTCAGGTGAGGATGGCTAACAATATAGTGGAGTAGTGGAATTTGTCAATCATGTGCTTATAATTTTAAATTTATCAGTTTTAACCCACATTTTACTTTTGTAGAAACACTGTCACATGTAATTAAAATGAGTTTTGAGATCCAAATATCTTTGAAAATAAAGCCTGACACAGAACACTTATACATATGAGTAGGATATATACATATTTATGAATATAAATAATTAATTATTAATTAATACAAATTTTCAGTTAGTTTTATAGCAGAATGATGTTGCTAATAACAGTCCTGAATTTGCTAGTCTGAGGGATTAACAACTTTCTAGAGCCTTCAGAAGTTAAAGTTCAGACCTGGCTTATGGTACTCCTTAATTTACTTTAACCCATTTTTTACATGAGATATATTTTTGGAATTCCATGAAAATTAAAGGGATGTTTTCTCTAGACTCTGTTTAATCTTTTCCATCCATAGTATTAGTATTTTTTGACAAGAATTTTGTGGTAATTGCTAAATAAACATTCTTAAGTACCCAACATTTGTTAAAAGAACTTGTAAGACACATGCATGGAAGAGTACAGATGTGTTAAACAGTGATATAATTGAAAATACAAATTAATAAACTTATTTCAAAATAATTTTACAATGTTTTAATTTTTAAGGATTCTGCTTAAATATCTGGTGAAAATAAGTGTCATATTTAGTGATTAATAGTTTACTGTTCACCTGTTAAGATCATGAGGGAACCCCCTCCAACACCTTACAGTTTTATATAAGCAAGTGTAGTGGGGAAGATGTTGTTGTAGTAAAGTTAAAAGCCTGTTATTATTAGTGAGTTAATTCCTCAATAGATTAGTGTCAAGTTACAGACTTACAATCATAAAATCCAGGGTTTGCATTACTGTGGTGTGCAGCTTTATGCTAGAAAAGTAAAAGAAATCAGTTTAATTCAAAAAGAGGCTGGCCCTGGCCCAGTGTTTCATGTGCCAGACCAGTAAATCCAAGGTTCCATGGTTTGCTTGCAAATGCCATAAAATTGTGCTCCACAATTTGTGGCTGTGGATGTCTAACTTATAAGAACCATAATAAAAAAATATGACTGTTCAGATAGAGTAGCCCAAGAGGTAGTAGTGTGTTTTGTTGAATAACTAGCAGTCTTCCCCTTAGTCTTTAAATTTGCGATTAAGGATGACTAGCACAGATAGTACAAAAATCTGAATAAAAAACATATGTAGGAAAATTAGAAATATTGAATATTCTAAATAACATTATTTAACTTGATCCTTCTTTATAATTGTCTTTTATTGTTTGAAAAGTTACAAACTATTTTTTAACTATTGCGAGCTACCAGTGTTCTGTCATGGTTACAGATGTTCACTACAAAAATAAATTCTTTCTTAGGAGCTTGAGTTATATAAAGAAGACTTACTTCTGAAACCTGCCATCCTAGCTATAACAAAAATGGACACAAAGGATGCAGAAAATAAGTTTCAGAAGTTAAAAGATGAAATCGACTATTATAAAGGTAAATTTCTAAAATTAGAAAATAGAGTTCAATGTACTTTTCAAAATTAGGAACATAGTAAAATGATATGTTTTATTGCCATTATTTGCAATTCATATATCTAACTTGTTTATTTTTTTAAATAACATGAACTTAATATTACATGTTTTTGGTTAGTTTAACTGATTTTTTGCAGTAGAGTTAGTGTTATCCTGAAGACTAGAATCTTATTAAAAGCTACAGCATATGTTTAGAGAATTCATAACTTGGCAATAGCAATTGACTTTGAGGTTTGTATACAAAGGAAACATATGTTGTCCTTAAAGTATTCTTGTAAAACATTGACCAAAGTAAAAGTGATCTTATTTAATTTTATTTTGTAATATCTTAAGTTTAAGTAATTCAAAACAGTTATCATGTGTGGACAGTTTTAATCTTTACCTGCTTGATGAGTACTTGGTAATGATCTGATAAATACCTTATTATTCAAGCACTTTTAAAAGGTGGATATGTCTACTTCAAGAGCAAACTGTTTGTCCCTGAAAAAGAAAGATCCACTTCTTGAAATTGCTCATATTACAGAGTATTTATCATTCTGAGTAACGATCTGACCTATATTAAAGAAAATTTAAAGACATACTGTAATATTATGAGAGAGAACCAGTTTTAATTGTTCATTATCATCTGTAAATTCCATTAAGCATAAGAGAAACATTACAGACCTTGAAGGCAGGATAATAGAAACATTTGATTTTATTAATCTTTTTCCTGAAATTCTTATTGATAAAACTAACAAGTGTCTTTTTATCAACAATTTCAAGATCTTTTAGTAATTCTGTGCCAGTAAGTACAGAATTGTCTGTGACAATGCTACTGTTTCACACTAAAATCTGTGCAGGCCATCTATTTTTTTACTTGATAATAAATAGATTTGTGCTGTTTGGTCAACATGACTTCCAACTGATACAAGAAATTCCAGTGAGAGTTCACTTCAGTCTGTAAGCTGCAGATTTATATTTGTTTGGATTAGAAGTTTCATACACTACAAACCATACTAAAAAACATTGGTAAATCTTTATGCAAGAAGCACATTTGTAGATATATTGATGGGATTCTTATTCTTAATAAGAAAATTTTTAAATAAACTGCAGCAATTTGTTCACTATGGCTCACTCTAGAAGTCCCTTAGTAGTACAATGGTATGTCTGAAGATTTACAACATTAGAATGGTTTTCATACTCATGGGAAGCAGAGCATACAGTTACGACAGAAAGTGTTCATACCCCTGCATCATGAGTAGTTTTTTCCTCATAACTTAAAAAGTATCACGATTAGGATAATGAACATATAGTATACTATAAATATTATACTAACACACATCTACATAAAGTTTTATGTAAATTGAACGACAAATAAACTGTTTATAAACAAATAACCAAACATAGGAGGGGCAGAAAGTGTTCGTGCATCTACTTTAATGGTCAGTTGTGTAGCCTTTCAGGTGAATTATTCTCCTCATAGCCCTCCATGATTACTTGACAGTACTTGACTGGTATGTTCTTCCATTCTTCTTTACAGAGGCCTCCAACTCTTTCAAGTTTTTTGGATGACGCTGATGAACCCTGGTCTTCAACTCATGCCAAACGTTTTCAATTGGGTTGAGATCAGGTGACTGCAATGGCCACTCCAAAATGCATATATGGTTCCTCTGCAACCAGGATTGCACATATTTCGATGTGTGCTTAGGGTCGTTCATTGTTATGTTGGAAGATCCAACGACGCCCAAGCCGCAAGTTCCTAGCATCATTCTTGATATAAGTGCCTAATATATCAACGTACTCTTCTTTTTTCATGATTCCATTGATGCGGTGAAGGCTGCCTACACCAGAAGAGCTGAAGGAACCCCATAGCATGATCGAGCCACCTCCGTGTTTAACTATGGGGACTGTGTTCTTTGGAAGATTTCGTTTCCCCTTCTTATGGAAAATATTGCGAACATCATTGTGGCTGAAAAGCTCAATTTTAGTCCTGGTTGACCAAAGAATACTCTTCCAATAGGTAAAGGGGTTATCTACATGCTTTCTTGCATACCTCAATCATACTTCTAAATGAACAGGCTTTAAATATGGAGTTCTACAAAGACGGCATGCTTTGAATCCAGAAGAGCGTAACACGTTCGTAACTGTAGAGGTGCTTACTTCAACCCCAGTTTCTGTATATTATTACATGTTAAACGAGGGTTCCTACTAACTTCTCTGAGAACCTTCCTTTTGGTTCTCTCTGGAATTTTGGCGGGGCATCTGGAACGAGGGAGGTTAGCAGTTGATCCTGTAAGCTTAAACTTGCCAATTATGCTTTGAACAGTAGATTTCGGCACATTAAGTTGTGTAGCAATACCAGAAAGAGACACATGAGACTTGTATTTTACAATAATTTGGTTTTTTAAATCACTGGACAGTTGTTTCTTGTTCGCCATGATGACCAAGCAGATAATGACGGAGACGACACTAAATTGCCGGAAGTACATGTTTCGCTGGTTAAATTCCAATAATTATGAACCCAGTGTCTAATTCTGGAATGTTATAATGTAGTTTATTCACCAAACTAAACAAAATTTTTATGGGAATATCAGTTTTTTCACATGTTCTGAAATGTACGAACACTTTTTTGCTCTTCCTATTTTTGTTTATAAACAGTTTATTTGTCGTTTAATTTACATAAAAATTTATGTAGATGTGTGTTAGTATAATGTATTATACGTCTATTAGCCTAATAATGCTATTTTTAAGTTATGAGCAAAAAACTACTCGGGACACAGGGGTAAAAACACTTTCTGTCGTAATTGTAGATATCCCTTTGTATAGGTTTATGCTTAAATACAAAGGAAGAAACAAGCAGTTGCTCCAAAGAAAAGCTCTTTCCTAAAAACAAAGCAAAATATTTTGCAAATAAGTATAATTAATTTAACATTCAATTTGAAATTTTTTAATAAAATATATAACTATTGTTAGCTTGAGATACATGTATTTAGGATTAATTTAAATCTCCTTAACTGGATGAACTTAATCAGATGTTATTGGGATTATGGACAAAAGTATCATCAGCAGAGAGGGTATCCAGATGCTGAAAGAATAAAGTATAATCTTTATAAAATTCAACTTAAGAAAATTTTATTAAATTAGCTAGGCAGATTGCCAGATTAATTTTTTTAGTTTTGTCCTTGTTGTGAATTACCTAATCCTAGTAATGAGAAAATAAATATTATAGCATTTTAAAATTGATTAATCATTTCATTTTTTCTACTATTTGCTTACATTACGAGTTTTCTTGAAATGTAAAGTTAACCTACTGCTTAGCCTATAGTCCATAGAAAATGTACTTCTGAGCTATAGGTCTAGACAGAACTAAACCTGATGCCACATGAAATAGAACATTTAACTTTTAATTTCATGTAACTTATGAAAATGATATGTTCTATAAGAGCCCTGTTGAAACTGTAATGATTCTTTGATTAAATAATTTAAAGAAATAGTTTTTGGAGCATAGTAAGTGATTTTATATTTCCTACTAACAAAACACATTAAACTTTTCTAGTACCAAGTTCTAGTTCTTTTGGTATCGAAATACTTTTGTTGTATTGTTTCATTTAAAAAATGAGACACATGCAGTATTAAACCAAAAGAATTTCTTTAGAATGTCTACTAACTGCCTGTTTAGTGAGAAGGTGCTTTTAATTATGTTTTTTACATGTTCTTATTTTCATGAATTAATCCACACTACTATAATGCCTGCTTTTTCAGTTAACTTATGAGAGAGCTTCTGTTTTAAACAAAGAATAACTTTGTAATTAGCTCTTGTATATCCTGTTTCTTCAGGTGATACTGTCCTCTATAACACATCTTATTTTATAAGGTCTTTGCTTTATGGTATCATCTATAGAAGTAAAATAATTTGTAATAAAACAAAAAAAAACTTTTATGCATTTCATAAATAGACAGTTTTACATGTTACACAACTTGAATTTATAAGTTGTGTGTCCCTTTTATTTCCTCATTAATTATGTGTGTGTGTTACAGGTCTTAATATTTGTGGGAGCATATGTCTGTTGTATTGAATATCCTCACTCAGCTATGAATCAAATATTTACCAGATATAATGAAGCAACAACAAAAGTTTATTGTGGCCCAGTATAAGGTTTGTGTTGTAAACTGTAAATATCTGATTAAACTTGCATATAAATGGCTTAATTTTCATCAAAATATCAATTGTAAACATAAATTATGTTTTTCTTTCACTAACGAAAAATAATATGATCCCTGAAAAGTAGTCCGTGTTAAATAGTGTAGTAAGAGTAACAGTAAAATCTTGGTTTTGTGTATTTGTACATACATATTTCTTGAATACAGCACAATCTGGTCTTAAGTGCTGGTTTCATCTTGGCAGCAGACTGAAAGGGCTATATGTATTGGGATTACCTTTGAGAAAGTGGAAATCTGTGTTTTAGTGTGTTTTTTGGAAAAGAAAAATTTAAATAATGATTCAAAGTTTTATTGCTGATGTGATTTTCTTCAAATTGTGTTATGGTTTTTGGTTTGTTTCTCTTTTGAGCCTTTAAGTGAAATTTTGTCCTGTGATGTATTCAAGCCACTGAGTTAACATACTGTTGCACTTAAATAAACAAAGAACAAATGCGTTACAGTGAACTGTATTTTGTAAAGCTGTTTTGAACTCTGAAGAATGAAAATGTGTTAATAGAACTTTGTTCTCTTTTTATCTCCTTGAATTGTATATCTGTTTATTACAGTTTAATGCTCTTTTCTTACATAAATACTTTTAATGATGTCAAGTTATGTGTTAGAATTACCTCATTTTGATTTCTTTTTTTTTGCTAAGAGACAATTTTATGTATGTGTTACTGTTTATATGAATTTCAAGTAGATTCATTTACTTTTCATATATCATTGAGATTTACGTAAGTACAATGTTATCCGATCTTTATGAAATGGAAAAGTAAGAAAAGGTTAAGCGAATACTCATAAGCCACTAATGTTTTATTAAGCCATGTGATTACATCTGTTTTTTGAGCCAACAATTTTTGTTTAAAATACAGGTAAAATGTGATGAAATAACATTTCTGTGCTCATTATATTGACTGCTGAATTACAGTAATTAGTGTTCATGTTTTGTTGGTGCCTTTGTAGGCAGTTTCACAGTCAAACTTTATTTAATATGTTAAATGATTAACACTTCTTCCCCTATGCAGTTAAAGGCTCTTCATTTAAACTGTTTACACTTGATTGTTTGGTAAACAAAAATTGTACTAGGTGAGCATAGACAGTTAGTTATTTTAACAAATAGCTTAAGAAGAGAATAAAAACATTTAAACCAATTAGGTGTTGCTACAATCTTAAACCTTTTGTAAAATTTTTGAAGTTTGTAACTTTGCATAAAACTATGTTTCACATTATATTCAGTTGTACGGTGACATGATTTACATCTCTACCATAGAGTACAAGCACAGCATATATATATCTTTTAATAAAAGCCTTGTAACTTCTATAAATTAAACTTTTATTTTGAGTTTAAATACACAATACTCTTTTCAGTTTAGCCCCTAGATGGCTCAGCAGTCAATCTCCCAGCTTACAGAGCTAAACTCTGGTTTTTGTACCTGCAATGGGCAGAGCACAGATAGCCCATTATGTATCAGGTCATCCCTTAAGTAATGTCTGATTTTGGGTTCAGAAAGAGAGAAAGGATTTCAAATACTTTTAATGTTATTTAATCAATAACGTATGTCCCATTATTATTGATTACTTCCTGCCAACAATTCACAAGCTTCTAAATGCTATTGATATAAAATTCTTGGGGTTTGGAGGAAAAGAATGTGGAGAGGGTAGTTTTGATATCTTCATGTGTTCCAAGCTGTTTTTCATCAAGATAGTTCTGCAAACTTTGGAATAGATGATAATCAGATGGGGCAAGGTCTGGAAAATAAGGAGGACATGGAAGTTTTTCCCAGTCTAGCTCTTCAATCTTTGCAGATGTAATCCTTGCTGTATGGGGCCATGCATTATTCTGGTGCAACACAACACCTTTATGATTGATCAAAGCAGGCCTCTTTTCTTTCAATGCAACATTAAAGTGCTCTAATTGTTTTCAGTATAAGTCTGATGTAATTGTTGCATTGAGTGGCAGCAGCTCAAAGTGAATCACACCAACAATATCCCACCCAATGCTTAACAAGACTTTCCTAGGGTGGAGATCCACTTGGGCTGTGCCTTAGCCAGTTACCTGCACTGATCCATTGTCTGCAGTGCTTAATATTTTTAAAATATATACATTTTTCCTCTTCAACCACTAACCTGTCCAAAAAAAGGTGAGTTACGTTCACAAGAGTATAGAGAAGTGCAAATGTCCACTCTTGCTCTAAGGTTGGTTTCTGTCAAATCATAGGGGACCCATTTTCCAAGTTTTGAGACTTTTTCAGGCTGTTGCAGATGATGGTGAACTGTTTATGTTGAATTAAGCTTCTGTGCTAGTTCTTCAACTGTTGCTGTGCAATCTTCATCAAGTTCAGTCAGTAGCAAAGCATCATTAAATTCAACAGGACGACCATAATAGGCCATATCACTTAAGCCGTACTCACCTGATCTGAACTTCTGAAATGACCTTTAACATTTTCTTTTATTGAGAGACTCTACACCATAAACATCTTGAATGTTTCATGTAGTTTCTGCTGTACTATTGACTTTTTTAAACTCGTAAAGCATTATATGCCAAATGTGCTCTTCAGACACAGCCATCTTCATAAGGGTTTATTTGATTAATGATCTGAAAAAGTGTGGTTGGGTTAGTTTCTTTCATTTGTCTGAACATTTTTATACACATCCTACTACATATTTCAGTCATTGAACCCTTCTACAAAGACAGAAATGATGATGCACTTTATGTATTAAATGTTTGGACATTACTTAAGGGATGACAAAATAAACAAAAAATTCCTTAAACATTGCTACCATCAGATACACTAGTGACATCAAACTCAGTAAGTACCTCAAACAGATCTATACTGTTCCACCTAATAAAATCAAATAACTTAATTATAAAACTTCTGTAAGAAAGACTTTTAGAGTAGATAATCTACTGAAGTCATACACTGCATTAATTGTGTAAGCCTACTTTATCCATTACTCTTACAGCTGATGGTTTGGTAACTCTTTGAAAAATACAAAAAATTTGATTAAAACTTATTTTTTTGTTGGAAAATATAACTTTTGTTTATTTCAGAACATCCAGAGGAATTACCATGTGAGCTAAAGTCCAGACATTTTGTGGAATTTCATGATGTAATTCCTATTTGTGCTATGAAAGCAGTTAATGTTGTGCATCTTCGGGAGCGTATCAGAGAAGTTATTGATTTTCATGTAGAGATAGAAACTTCCCAGAAAGCCAGTCAGTGCACTGATATAGCTATCCCTAAAAGTGTAAAAGAAGGTATTCATTTTTTTTGATTCTATATTTATTATGTAAATACACTTGCATCAAGCTTGAGATAATAAAGAAATATCAATTCACTCATCTTCAGTTGATTCTCTGGTTTGAAAAACTGCTAAAAATACATATTGACACTGTTTAACTAGCTTATGACTTTCATGGAATTTTCCCTCTTTTGTATAATTAATTTCTGTGAATGAAAATCCATACCTTATTGGAAAGGATGTTTTTCTTACATGGTTTTCATGCTTGGTTGATAAAGCTGATTTTTCAAAGTTTTCATTATGTTGAGAAATTGTATCTATTAATGGAAATCTTCCAATTCAGCTTGTCATCAGAAATGGTACTTGCATTAACGTTAATACAAGTACCACATTGAGATACTGTGGTCTGTTATCTTCTTTTAGTTTTCTAATAGATTTAAGCTGATCTTCGTGATAATGTTTTTTAAATACTGCCATGTAATCACCATTCATTTTTTTATTTACACATTAACAAAATATTAATTAGCTGTGTAACATCTGTGTAATTACAGAAAGGAATATAACACTTTAATGTATCATTACGTAGATGTGACTGTGGAGAACTGTTTTGTACATGGGTTATATACAATCAGCTACATATGAGAAGGATAGCTGTATGTGGTGTACAGTCAGTCAGATAGAAATTAGAAGAGTATGTTGCATGTGTACATAGACAAATACATGGAAGTAGAATAGGGTAGTATTGCATATGTGATCAGAATAAGAAAATAATATATTTGGTGTGTGTGTATATACCACTACAATTAGATTTAATTGACTAGAATAATTTGGTGTATAGCTACTATCTATAGAGTTAGATGTAAAAAAATAAATACCTTGGTATATAGCTACTAGCTGTACAGTTAGATGTAAGTACAATAGTTTGGTATATAGTTACTAGCTGTACAGTTAAATGTAAGTAAGTACAATACCTTGGTATATAGCTACTAGCTATCCAGTTAGATGCAAGTAAGTACAATACCTTGGTATACAGCTACTAGCTGTACAGTTAGATGTAAGTAAGTACAATAGTTTGGTATATAGCTACTAGCTGTACAGTTAGATGTAAGTAAGTACAATAGTTTGGTATATAGCTACTAACTGTAAAGTTAGATGTAAGTAAGTACAATAGTTTGGTATATAGCTACTAACTGTACAGTTACGTGTAAGTAACTAGAATACCTTGGTAAATAGCTACTAGCTGTCCAGTTAGATGTAAGTAAGTACAATAGTTTGGTATATAGCTACTAGCTGTCCAGTTAGATGTAAGTAAGTACAATAGTTTGGTATATAGCTACGAGCTGTCCAGTTAGATGTAAGTAAGTACAATAGTTTGGTATATAGCTACTAGCTGTCCAGTTAGATGTAAGTAAGTACAATACCTTGGTATACAGCTACTAGCTGTACAGTTACATGTAAGTAAATAGAATACCTTGGTATATAGCTACTAGCTGTCCAGTTAAATGCAAGTAAATAGAATTCCTTGGTATATAGTTACTAGCTGTGAAGTTAAATGTAAGTAAATACAATACCTTGGTATATAGCTACTAACTGTACAGTTAGATGTAAGTAAGTACAATACCTTGGTATATAGCTACTAGCTGTCCAGTTAGATGTAAGTAAGTACAATACCTTGGTATACAGCTACTAACTGTACAGTTACGTGTAAGTAAATAGAATACCTTGGTAAATAGCTACTAGCTGTCCAGTTAAATGCAAGTAAATACAATACCTTGGTATATAGCTACTGACTGTATAGTTATGTGTAAGTAAGTACAATAGTTTGGTATATAGCTACTAGCTGTCCAGTTAGATGTAAGTAAGTACAATAGTTTGGTATATAGCTACTAGCTGTACAGTTAGATGTGAGTAAGTACAATAGTTTGGTATATAGCTACTAGCTGTCCAGTTAGATGTAAGTAAGTACAATAACTTGGTATACAGCTACTAGCTGTACAGTTACATGTAAGTAAATAGAATACCTTGGTATATAGCTACTAGCTGTCCAGTTAAATGCAAGTAAATAGAATACCTTGGTATATAGTTACTAGCTGTGAAGTTAAATGTAAGTAAATACAATACCTTGGTATATAGCTACTAACTGTACAGTTAGATGTATGTAAGTACAATACCTTGGTATATAGCTACTAGCTGTCCAGTTAGATGTAAGTAAGTACAATACCTTGGTATACAGCTACTAACTGTACAGTTACGTGTAAGTAAATAGAATACCTTGGTAAATAGCTACTAGCTGTCCAGTTAAATGCAAGTAAATACAATACCTTGGTATATAGCTACTAACTGTACAGTTATGTGTAAGTAAATACAATACCTTGGTATATAGCTACTAGCTGTACAGTTAGATGTAAGTAAGTACAATACCTTGGTATACAGCTACTAACTGTACAGTTACGTGTAAGTAAATAGAATACCTTGGTAAATAGCTACTAGCTGTCCAGTTAAATGCAAGTAAATACAATACCTTGGTATATAGCTACTGACTGTATAGTTATGTGTAAGTAAGTACAATAGTTTGGTATATAGCTACTAGCTGTCCAGTTAGATGTAAGTAAGTACAATAGTTTGGTATATAGCTACTAGCTGTCCAGTTAGATGTAAGTAAGTAAGCACCTGGTATACAGCCACTAGCTGTACAGTTAGATGTGGTACAATACCTTGGTATACAGCCACTAACTGTACAGTTACGCAAGTAAATAGAATACCTTGGTAAATAGCTACTAGATGTCCAGTTAAATGCAAGTAAATACAATACCTTGGTATATAGCTACTAGCTGTACAGTTAGATGTAAGTAAGTACAATAGTTTGGTATATAGCTACTAGCTGTCCAGTTAGATGTAAGTAAGTACAATAGTTTGGTATATAGCTACTAGCTGTCCAGTTAGATGTAAGTAAGTACAATAGTTTGGTATATAGCTACTAGCTGTCCAGTTAGATGTAAGTAAGTACAATACCTTGGTATACAGCTACTAGCTGTACAGTTAGATGTAAGTACAATACCTTGGTATACAGCTACAAACTGTCCAGTTAAATGCAAGTAAATACAATACCTTGGTATATAGCTACTGACTGTATAGTTATGTGTAAGTAAATACAACACCTTGGTATATAGCTACTAGCTGTACAGTTAGATGCAAGTAAGTACAATAGTTTGGTATATAACTACTAGCTGTACAGATAGGTGTAAGTAAATAAATACCTTGGTATATAGTTACTATCTGTGTGGTTAGATTTAAGTAAATATAACACCTTGATATATAGCTACTATAGTTAGATGTGCAGTATTGTACAAAAGTAAAAAGTTATATTTGAGGTTTCTTTTAAAGAACAGTGGAAGGTAAAATACAGGTGAAACATCAAAATTTTATTAATTTTCATAGTTAGTACAACACAAACTCAGTGGAAGTGCTTCAGTTCAGGAAACAGTTAATGTTTTGAGTGTTCCCCTTTTGATTTAATAATTGCAGACAGTCATTGTTGTAACATGTTTAATCAAAGTTTCCTTTGGGAATTTTACCCAAAGTGTTTCCAATACACTCACTTGAAATTTTTTTTAAAGTAAATTTTGATTTGTTAAGTTTTTGATCTATCAAATTTCAGATCTGTTGAATTGGGTGGAGATCGGGGCTCTGTGGGGGCCATTGCATCATTTGAATGACTCCAGCAACTTCTTTCTTAGCTACGTAATTTCTGCAAAGGTTGGATAAGTGTTTGTCGTCATTACCTTCTTGGTAGTAGAATCCTTTTCCAACAATACACAAACCACTGGGTATACTGTGACGGATCAGTGTCTGATGATACTTGCACTGGTCAATTATTCCATTTGTTTTGCAAATATTTGCTGTCAACCCAGAAGAAAAATACCCTTAACCATCACACTGCCCCCACATGCTTCATGGTAGGTGTTATGCATTGAGGTAAGTATCTTTCACCTTTCTTCTGTTGGATGTACAACCTATACTTTGAATCAAATATTTCAAACTTTAACTCATCTGTCCATGGTGTTCTTTTATTGTCCAGTTTTTGTACTTCTGAACAAATTTCCATCTTTTGACAATATTTGGAGATCAAAGTAAAGAGTTCTTTAACTGTTTCATGACCAAATACCCCATTTTGGTTGAGTCTTCTTGATACTGTAGATCTGGACACTTTTCTGTCATTTAGTACATGGCTGTTTATCTCATGCTTGTGATCAATGACAGTCTTCCTTCTATCCTGAAGGCTACATAACTGAAGATATTTAATATCCTTATCATTGAGTTTGGGTGTTTTGCCTCTTCCTTCTTATTTTCAAATCTTTGTCTCAGTCTCATGATCTAGGGTGTACTTGACAGTGTTTGGGGAACATTTCAAGTCTACAGTAATTTGTTGGAGAGTCAAACCAGTATCACATAAAGCTTTTATGTGAACTCTTTGCTCTACTAACAATTATCTCTGCCTATGGGTCATGGCAATGACGAAAACTTAATACATGGTTTTAAACAGTACTTTATCAAGGTTTATTTGTGGAGTGCTATGAAATTGATTTATTCTAACACATACCAGTACCATGTCCTAGCTTCTTTCTATATAGTTAAGTACACTGCATGGGGGGTACACAGTAAATATAGGTGAAACAAAGTTCACAGGTAAGATTTAATTGATTTTACAGTAGGTTACTTAAATTCTGAAATAAAAGAATTCAAGTATTTGATGCTGTGTATTTATGATATTACAAAGTATGCAAGGGCAGAATTAAAATGTTAGCATCAGAAAAGAAACATTTGGAAAGGTTATCAGACTATTTTTCTGTTGATGAAGACAGTGTACTGATACCACTGTTTAATTTTTCAAACACTGGAATATTTTCAAGTAAGATCAGGGCTGCTGTTATCAGGTTGGATGTATTTGAAGTACAGAGTTCCTTCTGTATCTAGCAAGTGTTGACAAAAATATACAACATTAAAAGATTGTACAATATTTAAAGAACAAGAAAAATTAAATAGACCCCATTTTGTATATATGTATAATATTACTGTGGACGTTAAATATGAATATTTTTATAGTAAAAAACAATTTGTTAACTGATATTTCCACAATTTTTTGATTTTTCACAATAACAAGTTTGTGTGTTCAGGTAAGATTACGTATCAGGTTTTTGAAGATTAAATCATAATGCACATAATTGAATCATGAGATACTTTAATCTTTAATCATTTTATTTGGGACAGTTTTAGATTTTGTGCATGTTGCTAAGATGTTCATCACAGCACAAATCATGCTTTTAATTAAACAATTATTATTTAGTGCAATAATATTAATATAAAAAGTAGGGTTAATTACCATCGACAACCGATAGCAAGCAAAAAAGATGATTTAGGTATTTTTCTCGTTTGTTTTTTACTCTACAAGCTAAAAAACATTTTTTTTTATAGTTCACTGCAAACTTACTTAGCTTATCGACTGACTTACCCATACTTAAATGTAATCTTTGTTCCAGATATATAGCAAAGCCTCTAGGTTTTCAATTTACAATATTCTAGGCTTGTTTCCAGAAACTCCCATGGTATGAAAGTCATACGCCCTCTATTAAATATGTAAATTACATTATAAAAAATACAGTTTATAACAATAGTAGGGACAGGTTGTCTGAACTTTTACTTCACTCTGTAATCTTCACTGAAATTGGATTTAATGTAAAGTATAAAGAGACAATAAATGTATTAAAAGGATATTGGAACTTAGCGTTTAAGAAACCTTTACCACGACCACTATGATTGCATGTACCTATATGAAGGTTAGATTTTAATAGTATGGTAATATGTGATTATTTTATATTATAATTCAACGGGTAACGATTGTTTATGTGCTTTGATTTTAATTTCGCGCAAAGCTGCATGAGGGCTATATACGTTAGCCGCCCCTAATTTAGCAGTGTAAGACGAGAGGGAAGGCAGCTGGTCAGCACTTGGGCTGCTCTTTTACTAAGGAATAGTGGGATTGACCGTATTATAATGCCCCCATGGCTGAAAGGGCGAACATGTTTGGTGCAACAGGAATTCGAACCCGCAACCCTCAAATTACGAGTCGAGCGCCTTAACTACCTGCGCATGCCGGCCCTACGGAAAACGATGGTAGGGAATATATATGTATATATAATGTCTTGGTTGAGTAGATGTACACTATTTCTCATTATGGAAGAGACTGCTGTTTTTTCAAAAGTTCTCTTTCTTTTTTTTTTTTCCGGCCCGGCATGGCCTGTGTTGCTTGGAATAGAAATGGTTGAAACTGTTGTGGCCCGGCATGGCCAAGCGTTATAAGGCGTGCGACTCGTAATCTGAGGGTCGCGGGTTCGCATCCCAGTCGCGCCAAACATGCTCGTCCTTTCAGCTGTGGGGGCGTTATAATGGGACGGTCAATCTCACTATTCGTCGATAAAAGAGTAGCCCAAGAGTTGGCGGTGGGTGGTGATGACTAGCTGCCTTCCCTCTGGTCTTACACTGCTAAATTAGGGACGGCTAGCACAAGTAATTTGTACAAAGCTATAAAATGTTTAGTAAGCACAATAAAATAAGCAATTTACGTACATAACATTTTGCGAAGTAGGAATACATATTGATACGATGTTAAGTTCCGATATATTTGATTAGAAAAATAAACTAAAGTCCAGTTAAACATTTACAAGCCTGTAATTTTTTTACTAGCTCTGATATTGTCAGGCTATTTTCACTATTAGGGGCCCCTCAATAGTATAACAGCAGCTATGCTAAAGTATGGTAATTAATTATAATTGTCGTAACACATTGGTATTAGGCTTATTATAATTTTAACATGAAAATTATTTATTCAGTCTCTTTGTTTTGTTTTTAAATAAAAATGGAAAGTGTATAATAGTATTTCCACCACACGATGTATATCTACCATGTCTGTTTCAGAAGACGCGTTTCGCTCAATACAGAGCTCATTGGGTCGGCTGGGGTACGGTAGTGGTCGGAACATTATTTATGCAAGCTACTTGCAACAGTATGCTTGCCCTTCCAGTGGCACAGTAGAATGTCTGCGGACTCACACGCCTAGAAACCGGGTTTAGATACCCATGATAAGCAAAGCACAGAAAGCTCATTGTGTAGCTTTGTGCTTAGTTCCAGGCGAAAAAATATATGCTCCTGTAGCTCAAGTACTGGTTGCGGATGTTGATTAGATTTCTTCCCTCTAGTCACTTCTAAATTCCTCTCGGTGTGGGTTCATGCACGTGGTGAGGGACCTCCCAGCGAAAGTTCTGTTCTTTTAGTTTACCTCTTCTGGGATCTAAACATCCTTCCACGTGTTTGCCGTGCGTGGCAACCCGTGGTGGGGAGGAGAGGATCCTGGTGGTTGAGGGGTCCCATCCTAACCACTATTTTGGTCTTGAATTCCTGTAGACGGGCGGCCTTGGGGTGGTCCCCTTGGGTCAATCAGCTGGTCCACTTGGGCTATGGTCAACCAAGTACCAGTGTTGGATGTTCTCTACAAGTGTTGTGGACATTGTATCTGATGCTGGTGTTTGGGTATAGTGCTCATGAAACCCTGGTATTGTTACACTGCCCTTGTTTCACATTCTAGTGCGTCCCCTCGTAGGACTCTATGGTGGGTGGAGTCAGTGGGCACCGAAATTTTTCTTTTTTCTTTATGGATACTCCAATTAAAAATCTTAATAAAATAGTGAAAAAACAGTCTATAGGTAAACGACCACGTCTTTAACATTCTGAGCAGCAATCCTCAACATATGTACCATCTGTTGTACCTCATTTTCTTATATTGCAGGGCAAATGTCCTCCTTTTTCATTTAGAAGGGACTAGAGGGACTTGCTGGCTCTCCAAAGTCAGTAAAGAAGCTTCGAGCTGGTGACATATTGGTGGAAACATCCACATCTCAAAACAGTGAACTCCTCTTGCATTCAAAGGCAATTGGGGATATACCTATTGAGGTTACACCTCATGCTACTTTGAATTCATCACGAAGAGTTATTGTTTAGAGAGATTTGAAGAACATCTCCGAGTCAGAGATTCTCACTGGTTTCTCCACCCAAAGAGTTTCTGCAGTGAGGCTATATTCACTTGCAAAGATGGAATTATGATGCCAACCAATGTCCCCATTCACACATTTATGTCAGCACGTCCACCTGCAACCATCAAGGAAGGTTATCTTAATTGCAGAGTACGACCATACATTCTAAACCCTCTGATGTTTCCAGTGTCAGTGATTCAGTCACTCGAAGACATTATGTTGTGGTTCTTTGATGTGCGCTCGTTGCTGCAGCAAGGACCACAATGCCTATGAGTGTGAAATGAACCCTCATTGTATCAATTGCATTGGCTCTCACCCATCCTACTTTCATTCTTGCCCTAAATGGTTGGAAGAAAAAGAGGTGCAACGTTTGAAAACGATTCATAACATTACCTATCCTGACGTTCTAAAGTTGCTATCCACCACTTTATCTTGGACATATGCTGCTGCACTCAGTTCCACTACTACAGTGGGAATGCGGATGGATCTCTCTGTGCCTTCAAAAGAATTGTTCTCAAAACAAATGAAAAGTCTTTTGACCTCCATGGTTAAAAAGGTTGATGATTCAACTTCAACACCCATCTCTGTCCCTTATATACATTCCAACAGATCCCAAGATCGCCTTCCTTTGGTTATGGGTACAGGCATTTCCTTGGACACATCTTCTCCCACCCCACGATGCAAAACGATCATTCGTTCACGTCGTCAGTCGCTGGAATCCTCTTCCAACAACAAATACCTCCCCAATCGACCTAGGGCAGGATCCATGAAGGTCAATAGACCTCCCTCGAATAAAGACAGTAAAGAAAAAAGACGTGGTTGAAAACAAGGGTTCTCCACCCACATCACCTACACATAAAAAAAAATGGCCACCTTGATACAATGGAACTGTAGAAGTTTAGTTTACATTCTAACCTGAATGACATCGAAACACTGATTACTTCCTACCATCCTGTATGTCTTTCCTTATAGGAAACATTTCTGAAATTTGCCGATACAGTCACCTTTCGGCAGTTTTCTTTGTACAGAAATGACAGACTGTGTGATGGACTAGTGCATGGAGGGGAGGCACTGTTCATTGATCAGCATGTGCCCGCCCTGTTTTTGCCACTTGATACACTCTTGGTGGCCGTAGCCATTCGTGTTTCTTTTGGTCGTACCATTACTATTTGTTTTCTCTATCTGTCGCCTGGAGAGACCTATAATCAATCAGACCTTGATGCTCTCATTGAACAGTTGCCGTCTCCCTTTCTACTACTGGGGAACTTTAATGGACAACATCCCCTCTGAGGAAGTGCTGATGTTGATAGGAGGGGTCGCTCCATAGAGCATATGCTCTCTGATCACAACCTTTTTCTTTTCAATACTGGTTCTTCTACTTATTTTCATGCATCTAGTCAATCCTATACTGCTATTGACCTCTCAGTTGGCTCCCCTTCACTATTCTCCCTCTTGGAGGGTTGACAAGAATCCAGGAGGCAGTGATAATTTTGCTATAATTTTGAGAGATTGGCCGTGGTTGATGCCACCCGACCCGCGTGCCCCAGTGGAAGCTGGATCAAGTGAACTGGCCCTCTTTCACTGCTCTTGCAGAACTTGATCCTGCCATTGTCTGTAAGCCATCAGTAGACGACTGTGTGGTCACAACAACTGACTGTATTATGCCAGCAGAGGCTCAGTGTATTCCTAAATCTCGACACGTTTTCCACGATATCCTCGTCCATGGTGGAATCCTGCCTGCCACATATCACGGATGGCTCATAAACAGGCCTGGGATACTTTTGTAGGTATCTCATGTTCTCCCACCATAACAATTTCCAGTCAGCCCATGCACATGCTCGGTGGGCAAGACGTCAAAGCCAAAAGGAATCTTAGATTAAGTTCACAACCAGCATATCTTCTACCACCAGTTCCAAAGTCATATTGGTAACGATTTGAAAGGTCAGTGGGCAGTATGATTCTGTCCCTCTCTCGATCTTGCTCTCTGATAGCCAGGAAGTAGCTGATGATCAGATCATTACTGATACTCTAGATGAAAGCTTTTGCCAGGTATCTAGCACTTCTGCTTCTTCCTCCACCTTCTTAACCATCAAGACATAGCCAGAGCAAACACCTCTGTCCTTTTGAGCTGATTTTATCTATGACTATAATCGTCCCTTTACACTGGTGGAACACAAACTGGCCCTTCAATGATCTAGCAGTACATTGGTTGGACATGATGATGTACACTATGAAATGCTGTGCCATCTATCTCCTGCTTCTCTCACTATTTTTCTGCTTGTTTTAACCAAATCTGGCAGGAGAATGTTTTTCTTGATGCGTGGCACCAGGCTATTGTCCTACCTTTCTCGTAGCCTGGGAAGGATCCCAAGATTCCTTCAAACTACCGTCCAATTGCTTTGACGAGCTGTCTCTGTAAGACCTTAGAGAGTATGGTTAATGCTCGTCTTATTTGGTTCCTCGAAGCAAACAACCTCCTCTCATCCACCCAGTGTTGGTTCCCATGATAGCACTCCACTGTGGACCACCTGATTCGACTTCAAACGTCAATCAGAGAAGCCTTTCTCAAATGACAACATCTTGTATCAATATTCTTTAACATTGAGAAGGCTTATTATACAACTTGGAGGTATGGCATTTTGCGAGACCTCCACGTATATGGGTTACGTGGCCATTTGGCCATTTTATTAAACGTTTTTTAATGGACAGGAGATTCCTAGTTCGTGTGGGTTCAACACTTTCCCGTTCTTTTCTACAGGAACTTGAAGTCCCTCAGGGCTGTATTTTGAGTGTCACACTTTTCAGTATAAAGATTAATGCCATCACTGAACAACTCCCTCGTACTGTTGCAAATGGGCTCTATGTCGATGACTTTTTACATCTTCTTGCAGTTGTCAAACATGGGGTATATTGAGCAGCAGCTACAGACTGTCTTAATCGTTTACTGAAGTGGACCACGGCAAACGGGTTTAACTTCTCTCTCTAAAACCGTTTGCATGCACTTTTGTCGCTGACAGAGTATTCACCCTGATCCTGAACTCTGTATCGACAAAGCTGTGCTGCCTATGGACCCTGAGACAAAGTTCTTGGTGTTTATCTTTGACTGTACTTAAACTGATCTTCATACCACACATAAAGCAGCTACAGGTCAAACGTACAAGAGCACTGAACATCCTCTGTGCCCTCTCTTCCACCACCTGGGGAGCAGATCGATGTTCTATGCTAAAGATATATCGTGCTCTTATTCGTTCTAAACTCGACTATGGACCACTAGTCTATGGCTTTACCAGGACTTTGGCCTTAAAGATGCTGGGCCCCATTCATCATCAAGGAATTTGGCTCTGTACTGGGGCTTTCTACACATTCCCAGTTTAGAGCTTATAGGTATAGTTTCATGAACCTTCTTTGCACCTCTGCCATTTGCAACTGTCTTTACTATATGCTTCAAAACATCGTTCCTTACCAAAGCATCCCACCTGGGATTGTGTTTTCCTTTCTCAGTAGGCCATACTTTTTCAGAATAGATAATCTGTCATTGCTCCTTTTGGCCTTTGTATCCAGGCACAGCTGGATGAATTGGAACTACCCTTGGATAATATTGCTGTATCCACTGGCCAGCCTATCCCACCATGACTTCTTACAGTCCCCAAATGTGACCTATCTTTAAGTCATCTGAGAAAAGCAGACACTCCTGATTGGAAATACTGTCTGTTATTTGCTGAACATTTTTCGAACCATCCTTCCATTCCTATTTATACAGATGGTTCGAAATCAGGTGACTGTGTGGGCTCAGCCATAGTTTGTGGTTTGATGGTTGTGTGCAGAATTCTCTCTACACCTTCTGTGTTCACTACTGAACTGTATGCCATTTCTCTTGCCCTGGTTCACATACAAGCTAAGCAGTACACAAACTGCACAATTTATACTGACTTGCTTAGTTCTCTGCTGGCCCTGAAATTGTTTGAACAAGCTCGCCAACATTGCAGCAAGAACTATCTACTATGGCACTATCACCGCTGTGTCTGTTCCATACATGGACTATGGTCCTGTAATGCAAGGCTCGGCTCTGTGCCAATTGACAGTCGACTTGGAATGAGCAACGTGACAACAAGCTTTTCCAAATAAAACTCTATATTGGACTTTGACCGTCTTGTTTCCGTAAGGATTGGAAAGACGTTGTTCTAACTAGACTACGCATTGGTCACAGCTTTTTAACTCATGGTTTTCTTTTATTTGGAACTGATGCACCAATGTGTAACACTCAGGTCACAATAAGCCACATTCTACTTACTTGTCGTCATTACGACTCTCAACGACGGCGCTATTTTCACCATATTTTGTCCCAAGGTTTATCCATAACGTTAGAAAGTGTTATTGGTGATGGTGACACTGTCCACCTTGGAAATGTTTTGAGTTTTTTTTAAGGTCATTTATCTTTTTAATGCCATTTAAGTTTTTTAATTTAAACATTTCACCTTTTCTTAAAGGTGATTCCCTTTTAAGAATCAAAGCACAACTAGTTCGATTTGAAATTAGAAAATAACGTCAAATAACTCAGAACCAGTACTGGAAAGGCCAACTTCAGGTGACTGACGGTGGTTTTCGTACTTACCTGTTAGTCTTCCTGGCGAGTTATGACAATTACAGTTATGCTACAGAAAGTCCTCTACAACTTGTATTACTGTAGTTTTTCTCTTAATGCTGTAGACTAGATGTAAACATTGGTTTTGTGCTTTTCTTAACTTTGTTTTTTTTACCCTAATTTTATTTATAAATTTCCTGATTTTACTTTAATTTTAACTTTTTACTGGATGTTTCGCACAGATTGCAAAGCTGCTTTGTGCCATAAAACACCAAATCAACCAACCAACCACTTCTAAATTAGGGAAGGCTAAGACAGTTAGCCCTTGAGTAGCTTTGAGAGCAATGTTTATTCACTAGTTGAACAAGCTGTACTACTCGTCAGTAAATGTAACTAATTTTTCCTCAGGCCATTTTCCCTCTAATCTGAAAATATAAGTCAATAATCCATAATTTTTTTTGCTCCTTGTAATTGTCCATCTTAAAACTTTAGTTAATTTATCTTTATTTCAAGGCTGTTCCGAGATATACTCTTCCCCCACAGGCTGAGAATTACTTTTCTAAAGGTACATTGTTTGTTTTTAATTTCTGCAAAGCCACGCATTCTCGGTGGACATAACTGGATAGCCTAATGTAGCTTTGCTACAAGAAAACACACGCAAAGCTACAAGAGGGCTACAAGAGCCGTCCATAATTTAGCACTATGAGAGTAGAAGGAAGGCAGTTAGTCATCACCACCCACGCGCTAACTCTTGGGCTATTGTTTTTCCAACGAATAGTTGGATTGATCTACGGTTAAAAAGGGGGAGCATGTTTGGTTGGACGGGGATTCGAACTCGCGGTCCTCAGTTTGCAAGTCTAGTGCCTTAACCATCTGACCTGTAAAGGTACATCTAAAAGTTATTTTGCAGCAAGGAACTTATGTTATATATTTGGAATATATATGCGTGTTGTGGAATGTCTAATCATTATATTTCTTGTAGAGTGGAGAAACCGTGGCATCAGTTAGTTATTTTTGATAGCAGTATCATAGCCTTTACAAAAGCACGAAATGCATGTCCATCTGTACATTGTCCACAATTTCTTCTTTATCTTCAGAGAAACATTAACAGAAGAAAGGCCTAGAAACCGTTTTAACAACTAAACCGAACCAGTCAGGTAATATTTTAGTCAGCAGCTGATAAAACTAACTTACCGCGTAAAGACTGGGGCTCAAAGATTAACTTCGTTCACAACCGAAAGGTGTAACGCAGGAGTCGGCAACCTCTTTCCCCACAGGGGCCAGAGGTCATGTCCGTGAGCGGATGGAGGGCCACATTAAGTTGCAAACTTGAGTTCTTTTTTAGGACTACCACGGACCGGGTGGATATGATATTTCGTTTGGGGACTGAGGGCTGGATGATTTCGGCTAGCAGACCGTAGGTTGCCGAACCATGGTCTAACGTGTCACACCATATTGAGTAAATTTATGTTTTCAACGGTCAAAACACTTAGTTTTTAAACACAACATGTCGAGTTACATCATTTAATTCCTGTGTAAAAAAATTAAAAAATACTGGAACCCCCAGTAGTGATATATGGGATTAACTGCTATATTGAAAGTAATTTTGCTTAACACTATGTGCATGTGTCTCTCGTGGGTAATTAGGGTTAGTTTAACCAGTAGGATTATCGATATACGACCAAATTGGCAATTAAACGGTGTTAAAAAACTTCTTTAACAATTAGTCGAGGACATCTATCGGTAATTTAAAACTTAAACAACCCGAATTTGAATTGAACAAAGCTGTTTTATTGTAGTAATAAGGATATAAGTAGACAACTTTTATTCTGAAATTAATTTTTAAAAAATCTATGGGGATAATAACCTACGGATGTTGATTGACTGGAATGTATTAATATGGCGAAGATTGGAATGTTAGTTTATAAAGCTACTTTGATGCGAATGGTTTACGACATTTTCTCGTTCCTTCAATAGACCACAGTGATAGGGTAACATTGAAACATGATCCTGTTCACTTTGAACATTTGTTTATATGATTGATTTTGTATGTGTGTTTCAAATATTTCTATCACATAATTTTGTGTTAATCGTCTATATCGGCTAGTCGTTGTGTTTAACTTTTCTACCTTTTAGTTACAAAAAAATATTACCTCATGAAACCTTTGGATTAATCTGTTATAGACTTTATTTACGACTCCCAAAATAATTAAGTACACTAATTATGCAACCAAACTCTTAGCAACTACAACAAGAATGGATTCAGAGTCTTCACGTTACATTTAAAGCACTGTCAACCTGTATATGTACACAATATTACACAGGCTTTTATCATTTTTTGTGTCGCGGTCTCATGGCAACGACACACAAAGCAACAAAGCATTTAGGTTCAACAACAATTTAAATAATTACCTTTAAGACCGACTCCAAAACATCATATCTAACCACAGACCGGAAAGACCCTTTTACTTAAAATAAAACACAAATTGTAGTAATAACTCAGTACTTTATCACTGAAAACACGACCGTTTCTGCACTTTAATTGCTTTAGACGCATTATCATTTATGGCTGAATAAAACCTTATTAACCATTCTTTAAAGCTAATGCAGTCGTTTCACTTTAAGAATATTAATTTTTAAGAATGTTCATTCTGTAGTATGAAAGACTATTTACCATAATAGTGTATGCTAGATAAAATGTTACTGTCTTTTTGTTAAATTACAAATCGGCCATTTTAACTGCCCAACGGTACTCTCGTGACCATAAAACATTGCTTTAATATTAAGACATTAAAAGAGTGGATAATTTTCCATGAAATATATCGGAGTCAAAGCACAGCGTTTATAAATAAAAGAACATAATCGAAATAAAGTTTATTTACAAGCAAAGAAACACAATTGAAATATGTTGATTATTTATAAAAAAAATAAATGGAAAATCATTGTCGTCAGTGTATATGAAACAGTAGTTTAGCTCTTAGGACTAGTTTAATTCTTCAGTTCTAGTCCACCATGATCATTACAAGTATACCAGAAGTTAATTAGGACAGTTTCTCGGTTTGTTTCTTTTGTTTTTTAATTTCGCGCAAAGCTACACAAGAGCTATCTGCGCTAGCCGTTCCTAATTTAGCAGTGTAAGACTAGAGGGAAAGCAGTTAGTCATCACCATCCACAGCCAACTACTCTTTTTTTTCAACGAATAGTGGGATTGACCGTCACATTATAACGCATCTACGGCTGAAAGGGCGAGCATGTTTGGTGTAACAGGGATTCGAACCCGCGACCCTCAGATTACGAGTCGAACGCCTTAACCCGCCTGGCCATGCCGGGCCCCAGGTTTTCGTTCTGCAACTTTCTTAATGGCCACATTTTATCAGGTTAACAGAAACAACGGCTATGTAAAGATAACTCGGATTATTCGTAAAATGGTATTTTAAACATTTCTTCATCAGGTCATCAGAACTTTACAATACCATACAGTGTTTTATGTTATAATAATATCTGTATAATAGCTGAGTCACAAGTTGTGGTAATGTCTGTAAATATCACAGCAAGAAGGATGAATTTCTTCTACTATTTATTACAAAAACCAAAACATTAGCCACTTCTACATTTTTATTTTCTTTACTCGAGTTATCTAATGGCCTTTCAGCCTCGATATACCAATACCAATGCCAGTGGGATAGGCAGAACATCAAGGCGGTAGATGATTTTGTTCCAAACATTGAAAAGCATGTCTTACGTGGATATTCTGGAAAATAAAAAAATATTTATTGAGTTGTGTTATTAATTGCCGCAAATCGTTTCGAGGTAGCTCCTATAATAAAGAATTTATAAAGGCCTGTAATGGGGTGAATAATTTATCGGCATCCTGTATTATATATCTTCTATTTTTCACCTTGGTGTTTTTATACAAAACCAATCACACCACAGTGGGGCACCACTCAGTCTAATGTTATTACACCCAACTTGATATTTTTACAACTTATTTACATAATTCACGTCAGGCAGTACCAAATAATATGTTTGTATTATATACGAATCTCTTACTAACTCAACGTATCTAATACCTTCCAATTGGAAACTAGTTATATTAATTCAACGTCGATATTTGAGTCATTTCAAATTGACGGTATGCATTTATCAGTCAAATTATACGTAATAATTTCCGTAGATGAAGACCTTACGATCAATTTGTTCTTTTAATGCATAAACTCTAATATTCTTTCAGTTCCGCAAGTTAAACGTGGGACGTAACATAACGTACTTTTAAATAAAATGATTCAAGTTTATAATATAAAAGTTTTTTTTTTTTCAAATTTGACAACTGAATCGTAGAACAATAATGGTCGTCTGGTGGCACAATTGTAAGTCTACGGATTTCCAGTTTTAGGGGTTGGTTCGATTCTCTCTGATAAAAAAAAGTTATTTATTTAGAAGTTCGCGCAAAGCCACACGAAGTCTATCTGCACTATTCTTCCTTAATTTAGCAGTGTTACTCTTTTACCAACGAACAGTGGGACTGTCACATTATAACGACCCCATGGCTGAAAGGGTGAGCATTTTTGGTGCGATCCGGATTCGAACCAGCAATCTGCGGATTACCAGTCGTGTACCTTAACCACTTGGCCATATCGGGCCGTGGAAGTTGTTAATACGAACGTTACCAACATTTGATAACGGTTAACAGGCACACCAGTATTTCGATTTCAAACATAAATGAGCGGTTATACTTCCCATAAGGCATTAGTATTAGACTTGTAATTTTTAACACTAAATTATTTATTCAATCCCTTGGAGGTTTTCAAATAATGTATATATCATATAATACCGAATAAAGAAATATTGTATTAAAATCCTAATAGGTTTTGCACTAATGTCATATGATAAGTGTAATTAATTATAATCATGTCTCGCTAGCTTAGAAAGGGCATTCACATGGTATTGGGTGAAACATTATAACAACCCCAAGGATGAAAGGGCAATCAAGCACGTTCTGTGGTGGGATTCGAGCCCGTGACCCGAAGATTGCAAATCAAGTGTTTTTTAGGACCAAGTTATGCCTGTGTTGCTTGGAATAGAAATGGTTGGAAACTGTTGTGGCCCGGCATGGCCAAGCGTGTTAAGGCGTGCGACTCGTAATCTGAGGGTCGCGGGTTCGCATCCCCATCGCGCTAAACATGCTCGCTCTTTCAGCTGTGGGGGCGTTATAATGTTACGGTCAATCCCACTATTCGTTGGTAAAAGAGTTGGCGGTGGGTGGTGATGACTAGCTGCCTTCCCTCTAGTCTTACACTGCTAAATTAGGGACGGCTAGCACAGATAGCCCTCGAGTAGCTTTGTGCGAAATTCAAAAACAACAAAACAAAAAATTGTTGGTTTGCAACGAATTCGCAAATACAGTCTGACTCATTTAAAATCGTACTAAACCTCTTTCACAGACAAAACAGTTAAACAGAAGGCCAAGTACTCTATTAAACTATTGCACGTTCACAAATGAATCGAAAATATTTTCTTCTATACACATGATCGAAATCATATTCCATTTATACAGAACAGGCTGAACAGTTCCTGCAGCTTACACACCTGAAACTTTGCTCACCTTGCTCCAGTTGACAGGTTGAGACAATCTTTCAGGTGTATATGTGGCAGGCTGTGAACTATTTGTTGACGGAATTTTGTTCGAAGTATGAATATCCTACACAACAGAGTCCTGCATCAGTGTCATTAATGTCTTGTTTGTGACGCATAACAATGTTACTGAGCAAACGAGTCAAAGTTATATTGTTGCTGGGTTGGGTGTGGCCTAACATGCCTGACAGTGAATCGAAAAGTTCGACATTAATATCGCTGAGCATGCGTTATAAGAGTGATATCAAATACTGATAATCAGTTAACAGAGGCAATTAAAGCCCTTACAATGGTTGGTGATGCTAACCGTCTTCACTCTTGTTAGTGGTTGAAAATAGGATACACCATACTTGAAACCTGGAAGTCTATGATGTGGCCATTTACGTCACGAGCGCTGATGCTGTCATTCATACTGATGAAAATTCCAGTTGTACAATGGTGCAGGACTTTTGGGTCAACCTGTATAGTCTTCTGATTATGATCGGTAACTTTCCGATAGCAACTCAGTTACGGAATTTTTTTTTCAGTCAAATGCACGTGTATTTTCACCAAAATCTTGTAGACATTAAAGGATAAACAGTTACATCTATTTAAATGTAGCTCCAATTCCAACTAGTTAATAAACAGATGATAAACATTATCGTCAGTAGGATATGTTTGTTTGTTTCTTTAGAGCAGAGCCATATTAGGCTATCTTTTGTGTTTGCCGCGAGGAATCAAACCCTGGATTTCAGGATTGTAAACTTACCGCTCTTCTGATGTAGAATGTGTTAGTTGAAAGCCACTTAAAAACTTTTATCACCACTAGACTTGATAACAACGAAGCCAATACAGATGACCAAAATATAACAATAAATAATTCAGATTTACACAGCACTGAATTCTATAGTTACGTTTTCTTTTCAATAACGCCATTTCAAATATAATTTTCTTTTGATGGTGGTGGGAAAAAATTCTTAATGAGATACAAAGATTTTCTAATATGAAAAACTATTAATATGTGGCCTGGTATTGGCTTGTATCGTGAAAACGTAAAACGTTATTGTCATGTTCTTCTAATTTTCTTAAGAGAACAATTGCCTTTCCTGTTCTTTCACAACTGGCATACCCAGTCGCCTTCCCTCTGGTAGTATAGACTCAAAACAAAACGTTATAATACATTACACTAAATATAAAAGGAAAAAAATAACTACTTTAAACAGTGTTGAAAATTGCGTTAGAAGGCATTTCCGGAAAATGAATCATCTACATATGTCTTAACGTGAGAACTTACGGCTGTTTCGGTAGATTTAGAAAGGTAATATTCCCCATTTTGTACTCTCATCAGTTTATTTGTTCATTATGGTGATTGCTTCCACTTCGGTCATTATTTCTTCTTAACATTACTGGTGCCTGGCGGGGAAGTACAAGATGTCAGTGGTCGTAACACTAGTGGTGTCAGGTGGGGAAGTGTAAGATGTCAGAGGTCGTAACACTAGTGGTGTCAGGTGGGGAAGTGTAAGATGTCAGAGGTCGTAACACTAGTGGTGTCAGGTAGGGAAGTACAAGATGTCAGAGGTCGTAACACTAGTGGTGTCAGGTGAGAAAGTAAAATATGTCAAAGCTGTTAGAATGTTGGAAAGTAGACACTTCCACGTGGGAAAGTCGTGTATTCGCTCTCACATAGCACTATGTATGAACTATGAACTCAACTAAATGTAATTCTAAGGTAACAGCATGGAGCCGAAATAGGGGTTTGTAATTTGAGTAAATAATGTCTACCGTATCTCCAGCCTTGTTTCATTATTTTCAAATAAACTTCATACGTTTAAAACATCGGTTTAAACAAACCATCGTGTGTTTTAAATTACTCATTCCACGAATGTGTGTAATAAAATTTAATATTAAGTATATTTTTACTCCTTCACTTCATGCATAATATAGAGGTTTGCTTACTAAAGATACCACTGTACAGTGTACAAAGCATTGAGTATCTACATGTTACAGTCGTCTAATGTTCATCTGTTATTGGTTGGTAATTTCTGTTTCACCCTGTACTTAAGCTTTTCAAAGGAACATTAGATAACTGTATAGAAGCTAACTTTGAAGTGGTAATGATAATATCGTTCTTACTAGAACTGTGTTGTTTATCAGTCTACATAAAATACAAAAGAAATAAACAGACTTTTCAATACACCTATAACTTTCGCAGCACCTTATTCAGTATTCTATAATAGGGTTGAATGTAATATACCAAGCTGGGCAAGAGAGAAAGAAGAACTCGAAACAGGCTCTTTTGAGTGGTTTTTCTTTCACTTGTTAAGCCTAATATGCATGCTTTTTTGTGTATATTTATACGCGTGCAGTCTTAGCAGTCAATAATAAAGGTTTTAAAGTATTGTTTGAACTAAATCTTTACTGTTTAAGGTGCTTTGTGCCCGAACATTTTATTAGGGTTTTATGTAAATACATTGAGGGCATGACCAGGTAATTGGGCGCTCAACTCTTAATCTGAGGGCCGTGGGTTCGTATCTCCATCAGACCAAACATGTTCGGCCTTTCAGCCGTGGGGGCGTTATAATGTGACGGTAGATCCGACTATTCGTTGGTAAAAGAGTAGCACAAGAGGTGGTGCTGATAAGCTGCCTTCCTTCTTGTCTTACACTGCTAAATTAGGGAATGAATTACTGGTGTCAAATAACCTAGAACCATAAATATGATAGTACTGTCTGTTGTATGCTCGCGTAACTAATTCACAAAATTAGGATGGAAGCTCATCAGTTATCCTTCGTGTAGCTACGCACGAAATCCAAAAACAAACAATACTTTGCGATCCTTATTATGAACCAATATCGTGGTTCATAATACATCGCAAACCAAGTACGAAAAACAATAATATCATAAAGAAAAAAGAATAAAATTATTACATTAAGAATCTTGGGGGCCATAATCTATCTGTTTCTCTTTTTTTAATTATTCTTATTGTGGACTGTTAACTTCATCCATCCAGCGATCCTTACCCCACCTTTTGTTCCCTACGTTGTTATCTATCTACAAGATACAAGGTATTTTATTCAGAAAGTCCCTGCCATTCTTCATAATATAGTGGTACCTCGGTTCTCGAACTTAATCCGTTCCAGAAAGCTGTTCGAAAACCGAATCAATTTTTCCCATAAGTAATGCTGTAAATTAATTTAATCCGTTACAGACCTTCAAAAATTACGCGTTTTTAAGCATTTTAAGTAAAAATATTGCTTATTTATACCGGTATAATAACACTTACATGCATAAATTTAACCACAAAAACTATAAACACAATAAGAAAACAATAAATGAAAATATAACTGCACTTTACCTGTGCTGAGGAGAGCTG
This sequence comes from Tachypleus tridentatus, assembly GCF_004210375.1. Lineage (NCBI taxonomy): Eukaryota > Metazoa > Arthropoda > Merostomata > Xiphosura > Limulidae > Tachypleus > Tachypleus tridentatus. Next base: position 148,234,728 of record NC_134830.1, read on the forward strand.
ATGGTTTAAGTGAAAGGTGGTGAGGAACGTGGAGAGTAGGAGGGTTATTATTCTTTGGAAGGGGAGTCACCTTCCATAAAAACGTCAGGTAACTCTCTTCATATTGTTCTTTTCTTTTTGTCTCTTTGCACCGCTACAACCTGCTTGAGACTCACTGGACCTATTTCTCACTAAAAACTTGTCTAATGAGGTTTGTTTCTGCCTGGCACCTTCCCCATGTCTCACCACACTATGTATGCCACTTCTCTTCCTAAATTTTTCAAACCACCCCCTACTAGCCTTAAAGGCATCACTTGTATCAGCACTCGTTCCAGGGGTGTTTTTCAGGAGGTCAGTCTGCAACTGCTTTGCTTTCTCACAAATGATGGTCTCAGAAATACTATCACCAGCTAACTTTTTTTCGTTTACCCAAATCAACAACAGTTTTTCTACCTCTTCCATTGTTTGTGATCTTTGTTTCGTAAGCACTGTCACTCCTTTTGCAACATCAGCCCCTTTGATGACCTCTTCATTTTTCAGTATACTGTGGACTGTAGACTTCGCCATACCAAACTGTGTAGCAAGGTCAGACACGAGAACACCACTCTCATACTTCGCTATGAGATCTTTTTTCACCTCTATTGTGGCTCTAATAACTTTTCTTTTGGGTTTACTGCTTTCATTATCCTTCTTTGACTCCGTGGTGGCTTATTTAATCAGAATATTTAGAAAAACAACAAAAAGAAAAACGAGAACGTTCACAGCAGATTTTAGCGCGGGTGTGGACTGAGCGACAGGTGCGGGTAAAATGTTTTGGGCAAGCTTGGTGAGGGCCGAAAATGGTCGAAGGGTCGTTCGGGTCATCAGTCGGGTTATTTCGGGGGTTCGGGCCACGACAGCTTGGTTCGGGAACATAGTTTATGTTCGACAACAAAGACATTTTTTTCTCAAACAATATGTTCGGAAACCAAATTGTTCGAGAAGGGAGTCGTTCGAGAACCGAGGTACCAATGTATTCGGTTGTTTAATCAAATCAACAAACACTCCATAGAAGTAAGTATTTACTGAATGTGACATTTCCAATATACAAAACTGAACAGAAAAAGAGCCACACCAAAATTAACGGTTAAATAAATAAAATATTCACAGATTCAAGAAGAGAAACTTAAAATTATTCCATTATAACATACTGATATATCCCAAGATTTTGTTGTTTAAACGCAAAGCTACAATGGGCTTTCTGCGTTTTCTCCTTCGCAAAGAATCGAACCACAGATTTTAGTGTAAGTGCGTGAGCTTCCCTCACCCACCAGGGAACTTGTATCCTGACGTAAGAAAGAACAGCGATAAAACTGTGATTGTGAATATTAAACTTGGAAAACCCAACAATACTTTTATCGTATTAGTGTTACAAACTATAGGGTAGCCCGTAAGTCCCTACCCATCCATATGTTATTATGTTATATTCAATTACGCATGTATTATAAATTTGTTTCTTTTTTTTCAGAGAAATATGGCCGATGTAAGCCCACTTACACTTGAAGAGCGTATTGTGACAAGTACGTGGGTACATGAGCGCAAGAATACATGTGATAACTCTCTTTGGGGATACATAAAGGACATTGTGTCTAAACATTATAATACCAATGATGAGTTGAAGGCAGCTTTACCGCGGCATTTGGAACAATAACCCCTGCTATGTTGAGGAAAATGTCTCACAGAACATGGCGTCGCATAATATTATGCAGCGAGAATGAGGGACAGCACACAGATGCACTGGATACATAAGATATATGGATGGGTAGGAACTTACGGGCCACCCTGTACATTATAACCCGCGTGTAATCCACAAAAGACGTCTGAGGGTGTTGTCTAAACTAACGTCCGTTACCAAGGGCAATATTATTTGATTATATACGTTTAACTAACTGCTCAAACGATAGAAATCTTTAACTTTTAAATATAGGTGTTCAAGTCCGTAACGTACCCACATCTAAGCCTATCATACGTCTTCTCACCAAATATTCCCAACGAAATAGTAAAAAAGAACAAAAAAAATAACTACAATTACAACAACAACTAAAAAACGTAAAACAGACTACTGTTAATGGAAAGTAAATCTTTATCTGGGGTTGTTATTTTATGGAAAGTAACTCTTTATCTGGGGTTGTTATTTTATGGAAAGTAACTCTTTATCTGGGGTTGTTATTTCAGCCCTAATAGTTATCATGCAGACACATGAACAGCGCAGGGAACCTAAGATTTCTAGGTATCTGCTAGTGTTAGAAGAAAGAAAGTCAAGTTTACATAGCGAGTTTCTATGACGTGCAACTAAACCTGGCGAGCAGTTACAAAGAGAATCCAGCACTTAATACGATATGGCGTTCGTCGAGGTGTTCGAATCGTCTATTTCTTGTATGATATGCTTATATAGATATAGCATAGGTTTTTATGATATTTAACGTTTTTATGCTACGTTATTCTTGTGAAGTATTATAATGTTGTCTTATAAAACAGTCTCGTGCCCTCAGACCACCAGAGCATTAGCATGCTTTGCATGAGGATTGAGCTTTCACAGTATGTGTCGACTTTTGATCTCACAAACTACCCTTCCCCCCTCACCCACACACACACACACACACACACCTCGTTTCAAAGATTCTGCGTACGTACCTGTATGATATTCTCTTTGGTATATGGGAACGCAATATTACGTTCAGAACCGGAATTCTTATACGGAAAAGTTTGGATACCAAGCTGGTGATAGTGTAA